>NC_056739.1:1043385359-1043510359 GCF_019279795.1 Protopterus annectens | reverse complement strand
AGTTCACGATTCTGAATGTTATAAATGTGAGAAGAATAACTTTCTTGTCAAAATAGTGAACAACTTTCCTGTCCTTGCCAGAGGGAATGGAATTAGCATTAGTAATTTGTCTAACAGAAGCAGTTTTGTATCACTGCAAGGTCTTTAGGGTTAGGAAACAAGCATTTGTGAGTCACATTCCCTGCATAACCTATCATACTTCATAGAGGCAGGAACTGACTGTCGGGAAAAAGTTGTCTGAAGCGGACAGAACATGAGGAAAAGCTGCAGACTGAGAAATATCTAGCTGTAACAAACCATAACGCATTTGCTCAGTAATAACATTAAAGTTACAGATAAAGTTTCAGAAAAAAAAAAAAAAAAGGCCTTCTGGATGAAAATCTAAAGTAACACTTTCATTAGAATCAAAATCTTTCAGATGTGAATAAAATCCTGAAGCACAACATTTTCACTTCAGTCCTTGCTTTTTTGACTGAAAAACAGATTCAAAAAGAGAAGAAATGCTTTCTTTTCTGAGGAAGAAGCAGGTAAAAAAAAAATTGCAGAAATGAATTCCCTAGCAAAAATTTCCCCTGTCCATTGAAAGAAAAGCCAAGTTTTTACTTTTTTTCTTTTCCTGGGGAAATTCCCAAGAAAAGTACTGACCCAAAGCAGGCACATTATCCCAAGGCTCGAGCACCCTTTCCTAGCTGTATATTAGGCCTTCTCCCACCCCATTCCCCAAGATTGATGAGAGTGGTTCTCCCTTGCCTTTGGAAAGCAACCCTACAGCCTGACAAGACATTATAGTGGCTGTACGTGCTACAGCAGAGGGAGCAGGTAAAAGTACGAGCTGCCTGTGAAACCAAACCCAGCTGCAGCATTATCACTTATTAGCAACTAAGGCAAAACTAGAGCTAGCTTGATACCAAACGACTCCCTAACAACTTTTTTCTTCTTGCGGACCAGGGAAGGAAGAACCAAGGAGACTAATAACTGCTCCATTGGTCTAGCTGCAAAGGCATCCTCAAAGACAGTTAAGCAGAGACTGTAAGAGTCAGTAAACTCAATGTCAGCTAAAAAACTGTTTTTGAGGTAAGAAAATACCCCGACGTTTGGCAAAAATGCTAAATCCTGCCCCTAAAAGATGAATTCCATTCAAGAATATTAGAAAAGAGTTAAAAAAAAAATATAAGCACACTACATTTCCACAACTATTCACAGTAACAAAATCCATTGGCATTAAATGACAGTAGAAAAAAATTCCTTAGAGTTAATAGTATTTTCACAAAAAAATACTAGTTTTCCTCACAAAAATAAATACTGAAAGAATTTCCCCAGAAGGAGATGTATCTGCCCAGCCTTGAAGGATTGCTAGCAGATGTCAGTTCCACAAAGCCCACAGAAGGAGTGCACTTCAGCAGCAAGAAAGTTCTAAGCTTTGGGAGCTCTAACTGCCTCTGATAAGGAGCTATCCTGGTGGATACAGCATGTGGAAAGCTCTCTAAAGCTTTGAAAAGCAAGCCAGCTGGTTATATCCTTCTCAGGATATAAAGCAATTTCACAGGCTACTTCAACAGTGATCTAGACTGAATATCAATTATGAGTGAAATATGGGTCTTAGTACTGTCAACTTAGACTGTGTCAGTATCAAACTGGTCACAGTTAAATACCAGCATCACAACAGGAAAGAAAGAGCATTCTTGGATCACAATGTCGCTGACTAATCATTCTATTTTTATCAGCCTCATCAAAAGATAACTGCTTGTCCTCTCTGGCTGAATGGGTAATTCTAATCTTGCAGACACACAACAGTATAAAAAGGTTTACAGCAATGGCAAAGCTCCAACTCAGCTCATAAACACAAAGTGATACTAAACAGTAAAATATCAGGCTTTCTGCAATAACAATGATAAACCCCATTTTTTCCAGAGCACAAAATATTAAAAAATGTAACTTTTTCCAAATTTTCATTAGCTTCAATAAATGAATAATAAAAAAAAAAAGATTACTACAGTGCCAGTACAAACATTCTATTACATCAGAATCATACTCTTACACTTATATGCTCACATGCTGTACTATTTTAAAACAGGAAAACTAAAAAACATAGATTACTACCACTGTGATCACAATGTAAACTACTCTCATATTGTGCTTGACATTTCTGAAGCATAGATCTTTAAACAAGATCAAGATATTCTTCAAAAAAGGACTGGTTGAAAACCGACAATACTTGCACACAATACAATATAAATAAATACATTTTAAGAGTAACTGGAAAAAAAAACTAAATTTATACTTCACTGCTGTACCCAAGGAATATGAAAACAAACAAGGAAAGATTACAGCTGTAATAAACCATCCCTGCATTCATGTTACTGCTTACTTACGTGGTAGTTTGGCATATGTCATGTTATTCAAGGTATTCCTTGAGAACATGAAATATGAAATTTGACCTACCTCACATTATTTGCCTATGACTCACAGTATTAAATGCACTGCAGAGTTTGAATTCTGTGGGTATCTCAGCAGCCTAAAGCTCTAGTAATGTTGTACAAAGTATGCACAAGAAATAAATCTTTTACTGCATGGGCAGGAAGAAACAGTAAAAAAAAAAAAAAAGTGGGAAAACGTATTCCATTTATTTATTTATTTCATTTCACTTCACTCTAGAGCTCAAACCAAAATTCTATCAATTCTAACGTTTGATAACTCAAATCCATGTAAAAATGTTCTTAATTCTGTTATTCCAAGTTACAGGTTTCAATTAAGGAATTAGCTCACAGGTTAATAAAATAATGACTGCAATTAATTAACGGTTGAGAAAAGCAGAAAACGCTGGAGTTTGCATTAGCACCAGACCAGTTAGTAATAAACTTTTCTACACCGTCACCCATCAACTGTGTCAGGTTCTTTTAAGTAGCAAATGCTACCAAACATTAATGAATCCAGTACACATACTATCTAACAAGGGCAAACAACTCCACTCTGAAAATGTATGCCATTTAATATTGTAGGGTTGAGGGTCATTTACTGCACTTCACAGTATCTGAAACTTGAGAAATGAAAGAGTATTACAAACATCCTGCTTATTGCATCGTACACTCTTCAAAGCTAATAATGATAAAGGTAATGTGGCCACACCTGAAAACTAGAGACAGACAATTAAAATAAATAAAATTAAGCCCCGCTGTGTGGTGCACGGATAAAACCCCAAATGTGAGCTTGATGACCAGAAATCAATGAATAGATCCGGAGCTGGGAGGGACGAGCAAGAGACATGCAACTTGCATTGGTGCTCTCACATGAGAGGGAATGCTCCTCCTCCTGTGGTGATCTGGTGTCCTGAGAAGAACAGACTCCGGGAGGAACATGGGTGGGTACATCAAAGCCAGTATGGCAGCCCTTGTGAGCATACCTCTGTATCAAAGGTGTAGACAAGTCCCTCTTCAGCGATGTTAAGCCTTTATCATCATCATCATCATCATGGGGTGGGATTAAGTATATAGCAACAAATGCCCGAATGGCTGTCAGGATGACAGCCCTGAAATCAACTCCTGACGCACAGAGAACAAATGTGCTGGGATTAGCTCTCACCCCATGGGGACAATCAAATGTAGTAAACAAGAGGTTCTCCTGTTTAATTCTCGACTGGAGTGCCTTCTGTGTGGACTGCATTTCCTTCCCGCGGTCGAGTGGCCTCCGAAAGACATGCGTGAATGGGCGTGCCTTCGCTGAAGGTTGGGCGTCAGGCTGGCAACTCGGAACCATAAAAATCTACTGCCAATCATTAGCAGACCATAGTTCCATGGTGGCGACCCCTAACCGGAAAAAGCCGAAAAGACAAAAGTTCCAAATCAAATAAAAAAAATGCGCATCTTTAACAGTTTACTAAAATAATGACAAGCCTGTGGTAAAAAATATGATATTTTGATAGGTTCATCATAAATAATGATTCATGACAAATTAATAATGCTGGATTACACAGCAATACAGAAGCTAAACAGTCCAAATGCTCTTTTTAGGAAGAAGATCTGGCTATTCTTATCAGATAGTTGTTTCAGAAACTTAACCTTCTAATACACAGTCACAAGTATTAGATTAGAAGCAAAGTGTGGAAGAATCTTCTTTAACTCTATACGCCTTTATGTTAACTGCCGTTGTGCTCTAGTTTTCCCTTCTTCTGGCACTATTTTAGTCTTGTGGTGCTTTTGAAGACATGAACATTTACGAATAACAGTTTTGACAATGTCTGCAACAAGTAAGACTTCTTTGCATCTGTATAAATTTTAGTGCACCATTTTGATAAGATCCTTTTAGTCAAAAGTTTTTTGCTAAGTTAATACGCTATACAGTAATGATGTAGTACCAACAAAGATCCTTCATCCTCTGGTTGGAGATGCAGCATACATTAGACATTGAGGATGGAATCTACAAATGAAGCAGTGCTCCAAGCATACCAGTCTAGCCCTACATGTAAAGGTAAATCAGGCACAGACAGAGACCTTGCACTAACTGCACCCGTAAAAGATATGCATGTGCTGTGTACTGCTGTATAACAAGTCTGTTGTTGTGTCTTTTGGCTTTTTCCCGGCTAGGGGTCGCCACAGCGGAACTCTGCTAATGATTGGCAGTATATTTTTACGTGCCGAGATGCCTGCTCTGACGCACAACCTTCAACGAAGGTACACCCATTCATGCATGTCTCCACACAGAAGACGCTCTAGCTGAGAATCGAACAGGACGTCTTACTGTGAGGCGACAACGCTACCGCAGCACCACCACCGCTGTATAACAGGTCTGTAACCTCCTAAAATAAATAACATGGCTTCATTTACCTGCTGTCCCATATCTCCTCAATCCTACAATTACTTGTAGTGTGTGCTGCACCAATGATAAATTTTTCTCATCACCTGATCAGGTAAACCATAAGATGTACTGAAAGGTTACTGACTCACTTTCGCTAAGTGGCTGTGTAAAAGGGAAATCTCTGGTGGTTAGTTAGTTCAGCCCTTCTTGATCATTTAAATCAGTCACTGAAAGGGCCTAGAGAAGCACAGTTCTCCTTTGTGAAAACATTTTTGGCTATATACCTATTTACTTATTATTTTACAAGAAAGAGATTTGAACTACATGAGCTCCTTTTCAGATACAACATAGTTTACAAAATACAAACACATTCTGATACGTTACAAAACAGTCTGATAAAATTATAAAGACAATATCAGAATGCACTGAGCAAAAGGAACATGTTACAATTAATCACAATTATTTGATATAATGTTAGTCACCACATACTCAAAACCAGTTAAAGACACAAGAGAAACTAAATCTTGAAAATCCACCTTACTAAGTTACAGCAATAAAACAATGGCACTTAACATGCCACCTCCACCTCCCAGTCAATGTCCACTATAATTTTCCACAATTTCCCATCCATATTCCAGTCGACAAAAGATGATGGACAGCATTAGCCTTCCAATGTTATAGCTAGACGACAAATTCCACGAATAAAGACATGCATCTGCTCACTCCTTCATATAAATGGGGTCATTAGCCACACAGTACTGTACTAGTCACAACCCCCCGATTGAAGGCTTTACTTTTATAATACTGGTGGGCTAATCAAGCAGTAGCTGCTAATAGAATGGCCACTATGTAGAAATAACAGACCACCCAAGGGTGTCATATGAACTAGCACACCTCCCTGGACGGCTTTACTGGTCTGAGAGGATGGGTCAGCCGGTTATTTTAAGATGTTTTTTTTTCATTTATCTTTTTTGAAAATACTGGTCATTCTGATATAAAGCAGTTTTTCTACCGTGAATATATTATTTATAACTCTAACATTTTATTTTGAAGACTGCTGTTTTTTTATTGTTATGGATATAACTGTTAAATTTGACTTTAAAGGCTGCTGCTTTTTTTTCCTTCTTATGGGCTCAGTTACATTTTCTAATTCAGATAGAGAGAGAAATCAAGTCTTTGTAAAGCTCTATGGTTCACTTTCTTAAGATTTTCTGTCTTTTAATATAAGATGAAGCACAGTTTGTCTCTCTAAACCAAAATAAATACAATTTTGTAACTGAGGCATACTTCAGGCTGTTCCGATACACAATGCAAAATATTTATTTTTAGACAATGATATTGTGTTTCTCTAGAGATAGGTACAGGCTTTTATGAACACATTGCTTACTAGTCTTTTAATGGTTGAGGAGGGATTAAGAGGTCTATTGACTTTTTTGTTTTTTAATTTAGGATGTTTGCTACTGTATAGAAGCCATATCATGTAGTATACGAAGGACATCAGGGAATAAAGTACAGTTGTGTACACCTACCATAAATGTAGATGTTAGAGTGTCTTCACTGTTGCAGTCATGACTGTAAGGTTCTCCCCTGCCGGCAGGCAGTCCTCGGTCGGCCAGAATCCCAAAGTCTGGGTCCGGCATCGGCTGTTCAACCATGATCCGTGACGTCAGAGCGCCAGGAGTACAATGCTGACAGCCGATGCCATCTTCTCCAGTTTTTCTTGCCCCAGATGTCAGGAGTCCCAAAATGAGAAAGGTCCCATATCCTTTGCAAATACACCTCAGAAGAATGGTGAAAAAAGAAACCACACAAAAGTAAAAATAAGAGGGGACAGGAGGGAGGGAAACCCAGACTGCAACAGTGAAGACACTCGAACATCTACATTTATGGTAGGTGTACACAACTGTACTATGTTCATCGTGTTTCACTGTTGCAGTCATGACTGTAGGGTAGAATCCCAAAGCTGAAAGAAAGGGAGGTGGTCATAAAGAGGAAGGGGCGGCTAAAAGGCCCTGCAAGACTGCAGAGGCAAAGCCTGCCCTAGACTTAGAGTAGAGAGGTAGATTGTAGTGCTTAGAAAAAGTATGCACTGAACTCCAAGTTGCAGCTTCCAAAATGTCCTTGGTAGGAACTCCCCTGAGGAAGGCCGCAGAAGTGGCAGCAGCTCTGGTGGAATGAGACCGTATACTCCCTGGGATTAGCTTTCCATGGTGAGAATAACAAAATCTGATTCCATGAGCAATCCATTTATAAATGGTCTGTTTTGAAATGGCTTTACCTTGGGAACTTGAAGCATAAGAAACAAACAATTGTTCTGATTTTCTGATGTCCTTGGCTCTGTCCAGGTAAAAACGTAGTTGTCTGTGTACATCCAAGGAATGTAAGATCCTTTCCCCTTTATTTTGAGGAGTGGGGAAAAAGGTTGGCAAGTGGATAGTCTGATTTAAAGCCACTTTGGAAACCACCTTAGGCATGAAGGTAGGATTAGTCCTCAAAGACACTCTGTCTTGATGAAAAATAATATAAGGTTCCACAGCCATAAGAGCTTGTAACTCTGAAACACTCCTGGCAGAGGTTAGGGCTAACAGAATAGCCGTCTTCCAAGATAAAAACTTGATGTCAGAAGAGGCGGCAGGCTCAAAAGGAGGCAAGGTTAGTTTTTCCAAAACATAGTTGAGATCCCAAGCAGGAATGGGAGGAGATCTAGGAGGTCTTAAGTTCTTAGCTCCTCTGAGAAACTGTCTCATGAGCTGGTGGGAAAAGATTGGAGGGTCTGCATTATAATGAGCAGAAATAGCACAGGCATGTATCTTAATGGAAGAGAAAGAGAGACCCTTATGTAAGAGATCTGTCAAGTAAAGTAAAATTAAAGGAATGTTCAGAAGAAGAGGATCAGAATCCTGAGCCTGCATCCAGGAACAAAATCTTTTCCATTTTCCTGCATAAGATTTTCTAGTACTAGGACGTCTGGCTTCTAAAATGACATCCATAACCTGCTTGGGTAGGAAAGAAGAAATCAAAGGCCCTGGATTAACCAGGCCGCCAGGCTGAGAGTTCTGACAGGAGAATGTAGAACCTGACCCTGATGTTGAGACAGAAGGTTCGGTGATTGAGGTAAAATCCAAGGGGGCTCCAGACATAGGTTTTTTTAGAGTTGGGTACCAAAACTATCTAAGCCAATTCGGGGCCAGCAAGATTATCATTTTGGGCTTGTCCTGTTTCATCTTTAATAATACCCATGGAAGAAGAGGAAGAGGCGAAAAGGCATATCCCGAGAGGTTCCTCCAACTGAATGATAGAGCATCCACTTTCCAAGCTTCTTTGTGGAAAGTCCTGGTGCAGAAATTCTGTAGTTGATGATTGAGATGGGATGCAAAGAGGTCTATGTGAGGACATCCCCAGACTGCTGTTATCATCCTGAATATTTTGGTGTCCAGCATCCACTTGTGTGGATCCGAAAGGTTTCTGCTCAGCCAGGAAGTTTAGCTTCCCTGGTAGAAATTGAGCTTGAAGGTCCAAATTGCAAGCTAGAGCTGTGTTCCATAGATCCATGGCTAGTCTGCAAAGGGGGTAGGAATGAGATCCCCCTTGCTTGTTTATGTACCACATAACTGTGGTGTTGTCTGTCCGTATTAGTAGTTGTCCTGGATGAAAAAGATTCCTGAAGGCCAGTAGAGTTTCCTGGACGGCTAACATTTCCTTTAAATTGATATGCAGGTGCTTCTGATCCTTTGTCCAAAGGCCCTGCAGACAGTTGCCATGAAAATGGGCTCCCCAAGCATAATCCGAGGCGTCCGTGGTTAGAATCTGAGTGGCAGGAGGCAGACAGAAGGGTTTCCCTTTGTTTAGAGTACATGCCCTGGACCACCAAAGAAATTCCTTTTGAAGGCAAGGCAAGACGGAGATCAATATGTCTAGACTGTGGCAATGCTGAGACCATACACTTTTTAGGTACCACTGTATTTTCCTCATGTGTAGTCTTGCATATAGTACGAGAAGGATGCAGGAGGCCATGTAACCCAAAGCCTGCAGGAATCTCCTTGCAGATAGCGGAGTTAAAGTTGCCAAGGTTTTCAAAGTTGAAACCAGCTGTAATTGTTTTTCGGATGTTAGAAATGCCATCTGGGTTGTGGTGTTTAGAAGAGCACCCAGAAAAGTTATCTGTTGTGTGGGTGTCAAATTTGACTTTTTTTATGTTTACAGAGAATCCCAGGAACTTGAGGAGGTTCTGAACAAATTCTAGATGCTGGAGTAAGACATCCTTGCTGTCTGCCTGAATTAGATAATCGTCCAGATAAGGGTAAATTTGAATTCCCTTGAGTCTGCAGTAAGCTACTACTGGAGCCAGGCATTTGGTGAAGACCCTGGGCGCAGTAGACAATCCAAAGGGCAGCGCAGAGAATTGAAAGTGCCTCGATCCGGCCTTGAACCCGAGGTATTTTCTGCGTTCCTGCCTGATGGGAATGTGTAAATATGCCTCCTTTAAATCCAAAGTTACCATCCAAGCATCTTTGGACAGCACTGGAAGTAGCTGCTGTAGAGTAAGCATCTTGAATTTTGGAATCTCTATAAAAGGTGTTCAAGACTGACCGATCCAGAATGGGTCTCCATGAGTTTTGCTTCCTGGGGACTAGAAAGAGCCTTGAGTAAAAACCTTGTCCCCTCTCTGAAAGTGGAACCAGTTCTATGGCTTTCATAGCCAAAAGAGCTTCCACCTGGTTTAAGGCCTCTGTCCATTGATGTTTTGGAAGGTCTGGCCATCCGCTTGGCCTTGGCAGGGTATGAAAATGGAATTTGTAACCTCTTAAAACCACATCCAGAACCCACTTGTCTTGGGTTATAGGAGTCCAATTTTGATAAAGAGAGAGTTTTCCTCCGAGAGGGGCTTCCAGGCAAGAAGTTCCTGCAGCCCAACAGAGGGAGTCATTGAGTTTGTTTCCTATGAGTTTGTGACCTGTCCTCTCCTCCCCTAGGGGTGGAAGCAGTCCACTGTCTTGGTCTATAAGAACCTTGTGTTTGAGGCCTTCCTCTGGAGCGTCTATATCTACTCCTCTGAGACCTAAGTGGGAAAGGACCAATTTTTAGAAGGCCAATTTCTGCTAAATCTTGGTGGCTGTACTTGTAAGAAATCTTTAACTGTTTGCATGGATTTCGCCTTATCCTCCATCTTTTTAATCACCTCTTCAGCTTTTGATTCAAACAAAACATTATGCTGAACAGGAGCATCCAATAATTTAGCTTTTACGTGTTCTGGCAAATTTTGTTCCTTTAGCCATGCATGCCTTCTAATGACTGTGCCGGAGGCAGCAGCCCTACAAGAAGCCTCCAAGGCATCAAATCCACAGTGTAAACCATGCTTCCCAATTTGCTCAGTGGCATGCAATAAATCATATAATTCCTTATCATCTACACAGGCAGAAATGGAAGTAAGCTTTTGTTTTAAAACAGACAAGAGAAATTGCTGGTATTTCAGCATATGAAACTGACAGTTTAAAGCCCTAATGGACAAAGTAGCAGAAGTGTACACTTTTTTGCCCCATCTTTCTAAAGATCTAGAATCCTTTTCAGTGGGAATGGGATTTTTGGCAGAAGCGGCCTTAACTCCCTTAGGACCCTGAGAAATGGTTTCAGGGTCAGCAGAAGGGTTCTTGTACAAAAACTGGTGGGAATCAGGAACCCTGTAATATCTATCAGGCTTGACAGGAGCAGGAAGAAAAGAATCAGGGATTAAGTTAGCCTCCGAAAAAGCATCATCCACAATATCCAAATCAGGAGGAATAGCCAGGGGTCTATGTTGGGGGAGAAGAAGAAAATCCCTTAGTCTTTTCTTAGATTCCGAATACTCCTGTCCTTCCCAGTGGAAATGTTCCCTCATTTCATGCAAAGTTTCCCCAAAAGAGAAATCCTCAGGGGGAGAAGCTGAAGGAATGGATTCTTCAGCATCAGAATCCTCATAAGGAGGGAAAAAATATTCCTGGTCAGAAGAGGAAACTGAAGAAACAGAAGCCTGATCACAGGAATCATAATAAACATCATGCCTTGGCCTTTTATCTGGAGGGGGATGTGAACCCTAGCCTTGGCCTTTTATCTGGAGGGGGATGTGACCCCCTAATCATAGTAAGTAAATCCTCCGCCATCTTGAGTAACTGTTTCTGTGACTTGGGAGCCGGTTCAGAAGAGGCCTGTGTTGCAGTCTTTGATTTAGGAGTCTTTGCCTTTATTAGAAGCTGAGTAGGCCTGAAAACCCCTTTGGAAGCCGGTACCTGCACAGCGGCTCTGGACCCATCCGAAGGAGCATTGTCCAAAGGTTCTGCAATAGAGATATTCAAAGGCCTGGTTGGCTCCTCATGAGAGTCCGTTTCGGCCATCGGTTCTGAAATGGCCGATGACAGGGGCTGCAAAAGCACCTCACTGACGACGGCCGAACCTGAAGCTGGCTCCACTTGTGCGCTATCATCAGATTTGGACCTCGGAGGCCTGTCTTTATCCTTGCGACGTTTGTGAACTCCGGTAGCCGGAACCATATCCAACGACATTTTGTAGTTAAAGCGCCTACCGAAGTAATGAAAAGCAAAATCGTACCTTCGTTTAACTGTACGTTGATTGAATCTAGCACAAAACCGACAACTAGCTACGTCGTGGACAGGGCCTAAGCAAGGAATACAGTAAGAAAAATACCTATGAGGTATTTGCTTCCCACATGAAATACAATTAACTTTTTCTGACATCGGACTGGAGCAAGAAAAAGTTTCCCCAACGGGGTACTTAGCCCAACGGGGTACTTAGCTTTGAGTGGAGAAGAAAGTCTTCGGACTGAAGTTTATCAGAAAAAATCATCAGGAGTCAGCCGACCGGCACTTGCGAACTGCCATCACCGCACGGCAAGAAAGACTGGAGAAGATGGCGTCGGCTGTCAGCTTTGTACTCCTGGCGTTCTGATGTCAGGGAGCATGGTTGAACAGCCGACGCCGGACCCAGACTTTGGGATTCTGGCTGACCGAGGACTGCCTGCCGGCAGGGGAGAACCCTACAGTCATGACTGCAACAGTGAAACACGATGAACATCTGTAAAGTACGTGAAAAATTAAGAAGGATTTAATGAGCAGACACATCCACAGCCAACCTACCCACTCAGTTTATACTTAGTGACCATTTTCTAAGCATGTTTTATTAGGAGCTCTGCAACATAGAGACGCTTGTCTATGCATTCTCCATGCATTTGTGTGAACAGTCAGCTGCCTCTATTATACATCTCAATTTTTACTTTTTGGTAGCTAACATGCAACTTATGTTTTCTAAGTTTATATGCCCAGCAAGTTTACCAGAAATAATAGTTCTCAATTCCTGGAGGCAAAGTCTGCATATACTATTTTGGACATACTGTGAGCACTACTCGTACTGCAAGCTCAGAACCTCTTGTCTGTTCAATTGTCTTTAGTACCAGCATGACTCCTTCACCATCAAGATTGGCTACCAGTTGTTTAAAACAAAACCTTCATATTTTAAACAATGTCCTAGATACAGTAACAGATAAGAAAACTACAGTACCATTTTTCACTGCTTTTAAGCATTATTCACATTTTCTTTTTAACAACTGTTATTCACTCCAGCAGAACATAAAGTGCTCATTTCCTGTCTTCCTTAAACCTCACTCCTACTGAACATAATATGTATGCATTGTTCCCACAAATTCAATTTATTTCTAGGCAATTTGCACCTTCCCTTTTATAAAGTTCGTTTTTTTATCTCATTTACAGTATTCAGTACTTCAATTATAACCGGTTTAAACATTTTCCAATAACTGCTTTTCAGCAGCCACTAGTATTGAGAGTAGACCAGAGCTGGTCTTTCACTTGGCATACCCCTATCCTTTTTTTCTTTGTCTGCACTTTCTAATAAATCTCAAGTAGGGAAAGCAGTCTCTAATCTTCAGTCCAAATGTCTGCTTGCCCTCATTTACCCATATTAATTTTCTTCTCCAACTATTTGCCCACAATGCCTAGTTTCCTTTGCTATTTTTTTTCAGTAAATTCCAGCACCTCTTGCCTACTGTTGTTCCCTTACTTGTAGTCATATCTACTGGTAAAATATCTTCTCTCTACTGCCATTCTGGATTATTTCTTAGAATAAATTCTTCTACTTTACGAATATAATATTCTGTATGATTGTTGCCATTCTCCTTAAGGACATGCATCCTCCTCTCTCCTTACTTCTCAAACACTCCAACCCCCACCCCCTCCCCATTTCATAACATCACTTTTCACCAATTTAGAACTTCTGCTCGTGTCATTATTAGATAAGTGTAAACTAACTTGTTCTATGGGAAGAATCATCTTACCCACTTTTAACTCTTGCTCTATTCTCCTCTCAAATAAATTCATTCAAATCTTTATTAGTTATCATATACAACTTCTCCTCTTGTTGATAAAAGTATGTCTGACCTGTATATAAAACTAAAGGGAATAAAAACATTTTCACTACTTATTTCTTCCTACTGCTATCAACAATCAAGAGCTCACAGCATCTCAATTTTTGCATTATCTTTTATTTAGCCTCTTCTCACATATAACTGTCATAATTGTTTAATCCATACACCTTTTTTTCTGGCCTCTCCCTGTGCAATAAGATACCCCTTTTGCAATCCTGTACGACCAAAGGGGAACGGTTATCTTCTAAACCAATTTTCTAAAGCTACTGTTAGTTCTACTTGGTAAAGCCGTAAGATCACAAAACCTTTTTTTTTTTTTTTTTTTTTTTTTAATATACTTCTGTACACAGACAACCCTCTCCTCCTACCACCCAACACTACAACCTGTGAGAGATGCACATATAGCCAAGCTGGAAGCAAAGCTCTCTTAACCCCAGACTGGACTAGACAGTCAAGAGGAGAAGGTAAACACTTACAGCACACTCATCACATAGTCCCTCAAAACCTACACCACCAAAACACACACACAGAAACACAAAACACACACCTACATTCGCAGAAGCTCTCAATAAAAATCTACCCAAGCAACAGGGACCTCCAAAGCAGAAACGCAAGCAATCTCCACCCCCCAACACAACCCAAATGACACACAGCCCACAAACTTAGTGCCCCACTCAACCATAGCCCATAAGGCATAACAACATACCCAACACTCTAGTCATAGATGACTCTATAGTCAGGCACACTGATGTTCCACTCACCAGGCTAAACAAGGAGAAAGTTACTGTCAGCTGCCTGTCGGGTGGCAGGATCCGCCATATAATGCACGCACTCAGGTCACTATACAAGTACAAATATGACTCTGGCATTGTCCATGTTGGTGTGAATGACCCGAGATGTACCTCCCTGGAATAAGTGAAGAGAGACATGGAAGAGCTGTCGGATCTTTTAGCCCAGGCAGGTATGACCGTAGCCCTGAGTAGCATCCTGCCATCACCCAGAATGATACCACAGTACAAGGACAAAATGATTGACTTCAACAATTGGCTAAGCTTCTGGTGTCATTCTAAGGGGATCCAGTATCTGTCTGCCTGGGATGACATGATCGACAAACCACGATGCTTTGCTAGATATGGCCTGCACCTGTTGCCCTTGGGATTCCGGATACTGGCTAACGCTCTTGCCATCCTTATAGTGCTTTTTAGGCAAGGTTCAAATGACAAATTCACTACCGTAACAGGTGCAAGCAAGCAAAATCTGAGGTTAATGCTACTCAATGCTAGAAGTCTAAACGTCAAAATGCACTCACTCGAGGCACTCCTTAAAATGGAGAACAGAGACATCTGTGCAGTGACAGAGACCAAGACTCCAGAGAGCACCGCTGCATTACCAGGCTATAATTCATACCACACCTTTCGGCCACCTAACCTGGACCGAAACATTAAAGGTGGAGGTATGTCCATATTCATTAAGGATATCCACACCTCCAGGCTAGTTGCTTAGCATAATGCATCCGAGATTATGCAAGTGCAACTCTAGGCAAGACCACAATCCAAATTGTAGCTGGCTACAGATGCCCTACCATGCCCCGGGATTCCCACTCCTCATTTCTTGATGTACCTTAATATTTTCCACCATTTTACCCAACACCCTAACAATGGGCGATTTCAACTACCCACCATTAACTGGGAAAACTACTCATGTACCAACTCTTGCGCTCGTTTTCTGGAATTCATAAATTCCAATACCTTGGATCAACTTATCCACACCCCTACCAGGGGCAGCAATATCCTAGACCTGGTCATTACCAACATGGGCAACCAGTGTTCCACACCAGAGGTCAATTCCCGTTGGTCAGATCCGACCAAAAGCTAATTACCCTAAACATCCACATCCCACCCCCACCGTAAAAAATTTCTCCAAAGCCAACTTCCCACTTTTTAAGACAGAAGTGGCAAACTTCATGACACCCATGCTGATGGACAATAGAGGTACGACTGCTGAATCCTGTACAAATGCACTTTATAAGCACTTACACGAGTGCATTGATCGTGTAATCCCTAACAGAACCAAGATGCTATCCTCCAAAAAAAGGAAGCCAATCTGGTGGTCCACTGCCATAAACAAACTCTATAAAAGAAGAAAGAAACTGTTGCAAAAAAGGAATACAATCCCATGATCGGAGGAACTCCCTGGTCAGCCTCAGTAAGAAGCCGAGTTCCCTCATAAAATCCTCCAAAGCTACTTACGAAAACAAAAGCGCCAGTGATTCTAAAAACAACTACAACGCATTCTATAGCTATGTCTAGAATCTCAATGGCAACACTCAGATCTGTTCTGAGTTACAGCACAATGGCACTAAATATACAGAACCAACTAATATTGCCAACATCCTGGCAGATAGGCTCAGTGCCAACTTTACCCCTCTCTCACCCCCTGAAGGGCCCATCTCTATACCGGAAGAATGCAAAATTTCTGTAATCATGGCTACACAGGTAAAAACACACACTCCAAAGCCAAGAACACAGCATCCATGGGACCTGACAACATCCCAGGCTGCATTCTACACGAGCTACAGAATGAACTGGCACAACACCCAAGTACCATGTTCAATCATAGCCTCAACTCAGGCTTTGTGCCCACTGAATGGCACACAGCAATGGTTATCCCACTCCACAAATGGGGAGCCACTACGGACCCCGGGAACTACCGCCCCCATTAGCCTGAACAGCCTGGTCTGCAAGGCTATGAAACGTATCATTATGGAACTTATAAACAATGGCACTGGTAATCTCAAAACCCTAGACCCTACCCAGTTTGGGTTTGTAAAAGGCAGAACATGTCCCCTAAACCTGATGGATTTCTTTGAAGTGGTCACCAAAGCCATAGATGAGGGTAAGGTAGTTCACACAACCTATCTTAGATCTCGCCAAGGCTTTTGACACCATCCCCCACTCTGGAATTATAGATAAACTCACAAAACTAGATATAAATCCCCATGTCACAAGATGGGCTGCCAACTGGCTCACTGACAGAACCCACACTGTGAAAGTAGCAGACTCTAAATCCAACTTCAGACCAGTGAAAAGTGGAGTACCACAGGGTTCAGTCCTGGGTCCTCTCCTGTTTGATATCTATTTCTCTGAAGTACAGAAGGTCTTTGGATAACAAAGTTCACTGATGACTGCAAACTAGGAGCCATAATCAAAACTCCTAACAATGTGGACATCCTACAAAAGCGCCTCACTGAGACATATGTCTGGTGTCAAAGCCATGGCCCCAAGCTCATTGCCAAAAAGTGCATTGTCATCCCTTTTGGTAAAAACTCTGTACCCATGAACTACCACATAGGCGGTAGTCTACTTAACACCAAAAGTGTGACAAGAGACCTTGGGACACAGGTGGACAGTAGTCACTCCTTTGACAATCACATTGCCACAGTAGTCAGGAAATCCTTCTATTTGGCACATTTCATCACAAAAGATTTCTCATCCAGGAAAAAACAGGTCATTGTTCCCCTCTACTCATCACTCATTAGACCCATTATAGAGTACAATGCCTCTTTTGGTATTTACTTACAACTGGAAAGGTCGCAGAAATACCTCACAAAGAGGATTACCGGCCTCAAACAGATGCCCTATGGAGACTCTCTCAAAAAACTCCAGCTTTACTCCGTTGCATATCGCCTACTCAGAGGCGATCTCTGCCTAACATACAAAGCTATGTCACACCCAGAGCTGTTGGACATGCTCCACCTAAAGAAATCCCAATCCCCAACAGCTACACGCTCTAGGGACCTAAACCTGGTCACCACAATAAACAGAACATGCTGAAGGGATAGATTCCTGTCCCAGAGACTTCCCATACTCTGGAACAAACTACCTATCTACATCAAACAAAACTCCTCATTAGCACTCAAGAAAAATCTTGAGGATTGGATGGAAAATACGAAATTCACCCTGGGGATCACTTCTGTGGCTCTGCTTGACAGGGGCACAGGAAAATAATTTTCTTGGGTGGCGAAAGCCAGGGTACTGTTTGGCTAGGCTTATATAAGCCCTAGGGTCAATAGCCTAGTACCTACCTATGAACCTAGTATGAAAATATTAGATTCAGCCATAACAGCATTTCATTACTAAGGAAATATCATGGGCAGGGGATGTGAGCTTCTTTACACCAAAATGAAAACCAATTTACTTCTGACTGGTACCTAGAGACAAGCATGAAGTGTGTAATATGAAAGGATGTTCATAAACTTTCTTGAAATGGTTTAGCCCAAGCAAAAAAAAATCTCCTGCTGCTGAAGAAAATTGAGTCTATGGTTCACTGCTCTGTATACATAAGCAAACAACCTTTACATGCTGCCTTTTAAAAGAAAACACAATTGGTTCGGATTACATACCATATTCTAAGTAGGCATTTCTCGTCTTACATGAAAAGACTTGGTTACTTACAGCTATAAGTCCAGATCAGTCCCTATACATACTCAAACAAGGATTATAACTCGTGTTGACAGTTACTACCCAATGCTGCTCTAAAAACGTGTTGTCGTCTTGGTCAATCATATTCATTCAGCTGTCCATATGTGTTACCGAGTTTTGCTTCAGCCTACACCTGTTCCAACTACACTACAGGACAGGATGCAATCTGATCCAGAGGCAAATACAGTTGTACCTATAATGAGTGTAGCAATCCTTAGTTAATGTTTGGCAGGTTCATTTTTTTTTATGTTCAGTTTTTGCTCAAGAGACCTAGCCTAAGTAGTCCAAAGCTGGGCAACAGTACACTGGACGACCATCAGTTAACTGACCCACAGATTCTGGCCTTCATGGCAGGCACACACTGGCCAATACAGATGTATAAACCCCTCCCACCATTAGCATGTGTCCCTGGCGTACATCAGAGTAAACTGGGCCCTCAAGCTGCACATCACCAGCAAATACCTACTAATTTCTGGTGAAATTAGTCATCATGACTAAATCACCTTGTGTCATTTTTTTACACTGTGAAGTGACTAGCCCTGACACAGCATGCAGTCTGTGACCAGAGTTCTTCTACTTAGAAGATATTGTATACAACAGCTGAAGTCTAAAACAGTTAGTGTACACAACTCCTCCCCTGACAGGCACCACCTAGAATTTGCTACATGACCCCATTCAATTTTTTTAGCAAGCTTGAGCTAACATCCAGCATGCTTTCTGCAGGGGGAAGGAACCCCACAGGGGCACAGTGAGAACATGCAAACTCCACACTGGCCAGAGGTCAGGATCTGACCTTGTAACATATACACAGGTGACAAAGACCTTACATTAGTCCAAATGTGGTTGACATGTGGTATAATGATAGATACTAGTTCAGAAAAAAAGTGTACTGCTTTAAATGAAAGAGCAGTGAAGTCAAACACTCTTCACATACAGAAGGGTATCAATGATGGCTATTTGAGAAGTAGTTGAAACAGAAATACCCAAGAGGATTACAAGTCTATACTGTTGCAAAAGATGAAGCTGTAGTTTTACCCAGTACGTTTCAAAACACAGAAATTTACTGATGCCTATCGGTGTCTTAAAGTCACACTGCACGGATATGTATTTTTGCCCATTTCATTGGTGTTGCTGTACCATTTCTGGATATAATAATATCATTTAAACTTTTTTACACCATACTGCATGCCACACAATGAATCAAATGCTTTGAAACAGATAGTTTGCACCCCCAAAAAGAGCTCAAATATTCTGAACATAGTACTCATCAACAAGGGGAGTCACTGAATTGGTCCCCCATGCGATACCTTCCCTGGTAAGGTCAGACCATAAAACGTTCTCGTACACAGTGACCATCGGACCAACACCCCCACAGGAGCAAAAAAAAAAAAGCTCAAGAACTTTTCCAAAACAAACTTAAGACTACTAAGCAATGTTATAAAACGTTTTATACCCCTCACATTCACAAACGGCAATCATTCCTATGCAGAGGTGTATTCAGATGCCCTGTATAAACACTTAAGCAGCTGTATAGACTCAGTTGTACCCGACTGGATCAAAACCAAGTCTCTTCCGAAAAAACAAGCCACCATGGCGGACCTCAGGTATAAACAAGTTATACAACAAGAGGAAGAAACTGATGCTTAAGAATAAGAGCTAACTGAATCAGCAGAAGAAGAATTCCCTCCTCAGGTTAAACAAGCATATCAGAAATCTCATGAAATCCCCTAAAGCTAAGTACGAAACTAAAATAGCATCCCTAGCTAAAGATAATCATAAGATATTCTTTAAATTACATCTGAAACCTAAAAGGGAGTGCCCCAGCTTTGTGCAAAACTAGTAACAGATGGTACCACTCATACTGGACCAGAGGAAAATAGTCAATTTGCTAGCTGAAAGATTTGGTGCAAACTTCACCCCCATGGCCCTACTTGAGCATGCCCCAAAGCATACCAGACACTAGTTCTCTGCCTAGTATCTCTAGAGATCAGGTCTTATCTGGGGTCTCCAAAGCCAAAAGCACAGCCTCAATGCTTATTAAACAGTCTAGAACAAGACCCAGCAGACCCACTTAGCGCTCTCTAACCACAGCCTAAGAACTGCCTTTGCTCCAGCCGAGTGGAGAACAGCAACAGTAATCCCTTGTGCAAAGGGAGGGGGCCATCAACAGACCCTGGGAACTACAGAGCCATAAGTTTAACCAGTCTCACTTGCAAGGCCATGGAAAGAATCCTCATGGACCTTATCAACACGGACATAGGTGACCCTCAAACTCTAGACCCAACCCAATATGGCTTTGTTAAAAATATTTCATGCTTACTAAACCTAACAGACTTCTTCTTTCTGGAGAAAGGTCCTAGCAAAGCCTGCTTTGGACCTTAAAGAATCCGGATTGCAGTGTTTTGTAAGGGTATGAACAGAGGACTTGGTTGCTGCCTCTAGAAGGCTTTTAGCATCCACCCCTTTCCAATATGCCATCAAACAGCATAAGGCCCTAGCTGATGGAGCCTTAACCTTGCCTGAAGAGATTTACCATGTTGGGAGTAAGAGAAAACAAAAGCTGAGGACAACAATCATGCAATAGTTTGCTTAGACACAGGCTGACCTTTCTTAGGCCCCATACAGCAGACAAACAGCCATTCAGCATTCCTGAAGGACTTTGTTCTGTCCTGTTAGTACTCAAGCTGTGTATATTCAGGGTGGGTAGAATCGTTTCTCCCTTGTTTTTTGGATCAGGATAGAACACTGGAAAATTGATGGCTTCATTCAAGGTAAATTTAAAAACAACCCTATCCTTGTGAAAAATCAGACAGGACTGGCCTACCTTGAGCTACAGACTTGCTTTGCAGATGTCAGTTCAATGAGTAAAACAGTTTTCCAACCATAAACTGGCCTGACAGGCAGGTTCAAAGGCAGGTCAAGCCAATTTTTGAAGAACAAAGCTGAGATCTCAGGGAGGAGGAAATTCTTTTGAGGGAATCACATGTGCAGCACTCATTTAATAAACTGTTTGACCACAAAAAGAGAAGAAAGAGGGGGATCCATGGGTAGACAAGCTGAGACGGCAGCAAAATATGCTTTGATTGAATCATACGACAAACCACCTCTAAGTAGCTCACACAAATATTTCAAAACCAAGTCAAAACCCTTTCTGTCCCAGTGTTACTGGCTACCTAGAAAACCTCTGCCACTAGCAAATTTAAGACTTTTTGGTTGCAAGTTTTCTTGCAACACATTGTCATGGAACTAGTGTCTAAAAGGTAGCAGAATAAAATAATCTAGGTTGTCACTTGTAATTGCTCTAAGCTGGGGTGTACCATACACCACTGACGCTGTGTGAGTAGATCCATTCTGTAAGGAAGCCTGTGTTAATTGCCTTTGGCCAATTCCATTAAAGGGGAGAGCCAACATTGCCTAGGTCAAGAAGGGTTACCACAATGAACTTCGGTATTTCTTTCTGAATCCATTGGAAAGAGTGGAAATGCATGCAAGAAAATTCCTGACCACATGGCTTTAAGGATGTCGTGAACAGAATTTTTCAGTTGTCTGTTTTGAAAGGAGGTGAACAAACCTACTGGAGGTGCTCCTCACATCTGGATGAAGTTCTGGAAGATGGGTTGGTATAATCGTTAATGTGTTTAACTTGCAGACACAAAGTACAAGGTTTGACTCTCACCTCTGAAAGAGAAATTGGGTAGGCATAAAAATGGCCAACATGAATCACTGCCAATATCTCGCTTTAACATTTATGTGCTTTGACATGCTCTGAGGACCACACAACCCTGCATTTAAATGCACATGGACTCTGTTCCGCATGGAAAATCAATAGTGTCCATCTGGAAGGATTGGAATGGAGTCTGAAGAGAAAAGGTGAGTCCTGGATTCAGAGACAGTTTATCCCACCACCTGTTTCACAAATCCTATTACTAGTACCTGGAAATCCAAGGGATGTAGGTGCAGAGTCTTCATTCTTCAAATACCACTGACTGTTTCTAATCTGTAGTCTGGCTAGTGATATCATGAGGATCTTTGATGCCATGAGGCCTACAATTTTGAGGAACTCTTGCTGAGGCTGTATCTAGAAGAAAGCAATTGAAGAAAATGCTCGGATAAGTCAGAACTTTGTCTCCTACCAGGAAGGCCACCCTTTTTACTGCATCTATCCAATACAAGGACTTTTGAAGATTCAATTTTAAGTCCAGGTAGGAAAGGAGAGATGAAACCTGGTCTAATGACTCCAAGTACTTGGATGCAGAATATACATAAATCAGCAAGTTGTCTAAATATTGAAAACTGTGGATGCCTAGAATTCTGCAATAGGCAACCACTGAGGCCAGACACTTTAAAACACCTGAGGAGCAGCAGATAACCCAAAGGGTAATGTAAACAACTGACACTGTAAGCCAGACACAAGTCTCAAAAATTTCCTGAAACTGGGAGCAATAGAAATATAAGCATCCTTGAGATATAGAATCACCATGAAACAGTGGTCTGGAAGCAACAGTAAGACAGACTATAAAAAGAGCATTTTGAATTTCTGAACTTTTATAAATGTGTTTAGAAAGGTCAAATCTAGGATGGATTTCCAATAGTGTGCCTTTTTGGTACCAAAATTATTCTGGAGTAAAATCCTTTGCCTTTTTCAATCTTGAACATTGGTTCTATGACCCCTACTTCTACCACTTGATGGAGCACTACATGAAACAGCTCTCTCTGGTCTGGTGGGTGTCTGCGAGGGAAGAGATTTTCTATTTACTGACAAGTGTATCCTCTCTAAATTATTTTCAGAGACCATTTGTCTGAGACTATCTGCGGCCAGGCTGCAGGGCTGAAAAACAGCCTAGGTGAAGAAGGACAAGATTAAGGGCAGGAGAGGGGTAGGGTTGTTCTGTGACCTGGCACAGGCATTCCTTTGCAGGAAGTTGATCCTTTGTTTGGAAAGTAACCCCTTTTGTTCAGTTTTGAAGAATTATCCTCTAACCATTTCTTTTTGGATCACTGACTTTTGTTTGGCTAGGTCTTTTTTTTCTGCCCCTTGAAGAAAGACACCTTGTTTGGGGAGAACTTGGGTATATGAAACATTCTACGTACCCCATGCATGAATTTGGTTCCATCACCCCAGTGCTTGAGTACCTGTGTCACATATTACCCAAACACTAATTCAGAACTCTAAGGTGCATTCAAAATTTCAGCTTTTTAATCAGAAAAGTTCTGATTACATAATTAAGCATATGGTCTTAATACAACAGAAGCAGCAGTACTTCAATACTACTACTGCACATCCAAGCACACCTCTCAAAGCATGTTTTAAAACATGAGTCAAATTAGGAACTATTTCATTCATAAGACTTTTGCTCTCCATGTAAGGATGCAGATAAATCAAACTATATGCACACTGTAATTAATTACAACAAACAGCCTTGATAATTTAACATTCTAAAGCCTGGATTACTAGAAAGGAACATCCTTTTAATCACAATGTGCTGGATTAGATAAGAAGGATTCTATATCTGAACAGGCAGCTGGGTCAGCAGTCAAATAAGGAGAGACCTGTCATATCTACGGAGATCCTATATAGATTCACAGGTAAGAACTTAGGCTAACTGCCCTTGTGAGCCAATTTCAAGCCTAGCCAATTACCCCATGTGAGAATCAAACCCTGCACCTTGTGTCTGTAAGACAAACACCTTATCCATTATGCCATCCTCCTACCTCATTTTTTAGGGACTGCCAAATTAGATACCACTGTCCAGCAGGCATCTTTATAAACATATTCCAAGGCTGGTAAGAGAGGGGAGAGAACCACAGAACTGGGCATCTTTTCCTCTAAGGTCCTACTAGGCATCTCATCTTCTGTATGGTCATATTCCATGTCTAGCACAGGGGTAGTTCCTCACTGCTCCCAAGTACAAACATCATTAACTTTAGCAATCATCTGAGAAGAAGTGAACACTTGTTAGGACTTAAACTCAGATTCAACTTCTGAAGAATGAGAGTGACTCGGCACAGTGTCATCTAGGAAAGCACCATTGTCTTCATCAGATTCCTAATCATTCTCTGAAACAACAGAAAGGTCTCTAGTCAAACTAGACAAATGCATGAGGACATAACCACCAGAATTAAGTGTCTAAAGAAAACAGTGTCTAGGAAATCACATTAGCTGTATAAATGGCTATAATCTAATTATCTTATTATCATCTGTGTGACGAGGATTCGGTTTCCACTTCTTGAGTACTTCATTACTAGATAAAATATCTGGGGACACAGTATTATGTCTGCAAGGGTCTCTTACCGCTATCACTCCTGCATCTAAGGGGTTTGGGTTACCCTTACCTGCATCAGATACTGAAACAGCCCCTGATGATGTGTCTAAACCCTGTTCCACAGTGGCTGGCAAAGCTAGAGTAGAGGGAAATGGGGCAAAAGGTAAGTGATCTGTTGGCCAAGTGGTGACCCCAAACAGAATCACTACTCGAAAGCAGAGGCATATTTTTATTTTGTTTTTTCTTTTTAGGTGCAACCAGTTTGGGTTGGGGGTACCAGACTTATGATCCATCAATTCAGGGGACAGAACATCAGCCAAAATAAGCAGACCGTACTGGATAATGTATCACAATAAGCACTCAACGTTTCCAGTAATACTTACGTACCCACACAATTAAACTCTGTCAAACTGTGCTACTATCTCAAAACACCAGTTTGAAATGTATTGAAATTTTTTTTTACAATTTACAGAAGTTAAAGAATTTCCAGTACACATAGTCCAAACACCAACACAACCAATGTGACAAACAGTGTTACAAATTGGCTCCACCACACACTTTAATGATATTAAACTACCATAAAATAACATTTAATACAATTTAAACTATATATTTTTGTCAGATAGAATAAAATCTCTACAGGAGATTCAAATAACCATTTGCTGTAAAATCATGCTCAGATGTTAAAAAGACAGAGCAGTCTCAGACGTATAGTAAGGTATAAAAGCAAAAAAAATCCAAGTTCTGAAATATTTCCTGCCAAAAAAGGAAAATAAAACAGAGTAACAACAAAGTCAGGTATTGGTGTCCAACAGCACACACGCACACTGTGATACACTAAACGTTTCCTCAGAAACATTTAAAACTAGCATTTGTCAAATATAGAATCCAAATAAAACACTGCTACAAGCAGAAATTCCACCAAGAATTGCTGTAAACACTGACAGAACTAAAATATTAACACACACACATTTATATAACAGAACTAGAAAGAGTTTGAGAGGAAGGGGGCTCCCAAATTAAGCTTATCTGAGCAGTACACTGGAAAAAATCAGCACTGGATCATGTGAAGAGTCAGAGAACTTTCTTCTTTGGATGACAGAAAAAGACTAAACACTCCCTTCCCATCACAAATGAAGGTTTTCCTCTCAGGATATGCTTACCCAATCAGCTGCCACAAGAAGAAATGAGAGGAGGAGAGTCTGAGCTTTTGAAAGCTGGCTAGTATTGAGTTAACCTGGCAGATAACCCAAAATACCACTGAAGCAGTGGGACTGATGAACATGAGGATAAATACTCAGAAATTTGCAGTGTACTAAATGACTGTGATACTATAAAACCGAAGGTAACTCAACAGTCTATGGAGAGGGTCTTCTTAGTTAACCCTTCAGTGCCCTCTAGAATGAGCAGATGAGACTGGGAGGAGCATTCAAATTCAAATTTGGAAAACAGGAGGGTAGTTCAAAAGCACTATACGGATTCAGTAGATGGGTCAGAAGAATCAAATGCAGTCAAACAGCAGCAGTAGCCACACAGTACTTCAGCTGTAGTTTTGCAAAAACAGACATCTGGCAATACTAATAGAAAACATGATGACCCCGATGGAATCAGAACATAAAATGCTATTACTGCTGGTGAGCTTGGATCTAGATGAAACGTTCAACAGGATCTATTGTGATTTTATGGATAGAATAATGGCACCATTTGCATTTTCCATTAAAGCAAAGTGTTACTAGAGAGACTATATGAAGGATCACAATACAGAATAAAAGTGGGAGGGATACTATCAGTCAAATTGAGTATGAACAGGGGAATCAGACATGGAAACCATCTTGTCTCTCTATTATTTGCTTTTTATTTCTGCAAAAAAAAAAAAATATAGACGCAACTTCAGGGATGGAACCGGTGCAATAAAAAAAAGAAAATAACTGTTTATAGATCAATTCATTGCATCTGACTGACCCAAAACAAGACATCCAGGTTCTGTGGAATATTTTGAAACAGACTCCAAACATTTTAGAATACAATATAAAAGAACAAAAAACGAAGGCATCATCAATATGTTTTACACCTAAAATAGTTAGTTCAATAGTGCCCACATTTATGGGACATGACGTGGGAAGTGACCAAGCAAAAGATAATTAGAAAAATATTAGACTGGAAGGTTATAATCATGCATTTGTATAATAACATACACCTAATGAAAATGTTTATAGCTCTTTTAGTCATATATGTAGGCCAGACACACTTATCAGTCAGATGAGAAGTTGTGAACAATTAATAAATTAATGGATTTTATAAATATATCAACTCGCACTACATAGAGCAAGATGGCAAACTTACTATTCCGCACTTCGTGACTATCTGTTTAAATTGTAAAATCTATCCTCAACCTTCGCTTAGAAACACAACTTCACTGTTGGAACATTACACACTACTATATACCTTTCTGATACTTACCGGAGTTTCATAGGTAATCTCAGTCATGTTTCACATCTTACTTGCTATACTACAACATAACACATCTTAGGGTAGTGCGATCTCGGAGTTGATATATTTAAGTAGCAGGAGGTGTGGGATGAGGGGGGGGGGGCTTATATTTGAAGAAGTGCAATATTTTTATTTGTTTCTGTATGTAGTTGTGCTGGAATACAGTACATGTTACTTTCCTATGTTTTTTCAATGTTAAGGGATTCGATGTTTTGAGTTTTCAGTGTTTTGAATTTTCAAGATTTTGGTCTCAATGTTTTGAATTTCAATGTTATGGGCTTTCGATGTTCTAAAATTAATTTATTCTACATACATATTTATATATATACATATATATATATATATATATACACACACATACATATACATATATCTATAATTACTTACATGTTACATATATTTACATACACACAGACAACATAGTATTTTGGATGCAAGAAATTAAGGAAAGTAGTAATAACCACAGGGATTTTACCTATGAAATGGCAAAAGAGATGAGAGAGACTAAATCTGTGTGGAGAAGGATCAAGGAAATTCTTCCATTTAGGATATACAATGTTAAGGGTGCACAAACTAAACAATTGGGCTGAAAGTAACTGGAGGAATTAGCTAAGGAATCAAGGTACTGGGAACAGACACATCAGGAGAGAAAACACAGTGGGATGAAGCCAAACAAGTATACAACTTGAAGAACTGACACTGTCTCCCAAATCAGGGATTAAAAGCAAAGTACAGATAAAGAGAGCAGGAGAGAGGATTCATAAGAGAATGACCAGGCCTGTTGAAGATTCTACAGAAGTTAAAAACTGATGTTGCCATCAGAAAGGGGATAATAATTGGGCAAACAAGACTGCATAACAACCGCAAGAATCAATGAGAGAAGCTCAGAAAGGATTAAAAAAAGGGAAGTTACAAATTATTAAGTAACAAAGGACAGAGATTTGCAGGTCATCTCAGGAGTCAGGATGTTTGTCTGCAAATATCTGCACGTGTTATAGCGTATACTTCAAAAGCTCTTACTCCAAGAAGGGACTAGGTGCTGGCCATGTGAGGGGCAGGAGACAGGAAACTGGGTACTTGTATTGTGAGAATGTACAGAGTTGAGGGACTTTAAAAGAAACTGAAAATGATGTTTTCATACAAATCCTGGGGGAACAAACTACAGGAAGAAGATATGATGCTTCTGAGTGGGTGATAGTGCCAAAATGTACTAAACGCCTAATGAAAAAATGTAAATCAAAGGCTAAACCAACTTTAGAAGATGTATTGAGCACTCTAAATAAACTGAAAAAAAAGGATAGGGGATCTTTAAAGAAATGTACAACTTAAGTGCTTAAAAATGAAAGTAGCACATCTGGAATCAATAGATACAAAATAATTGTCAAAGAGATCTGTAACATAGGAAGATTGATGGGCACTGAAAAACTACAAAGACACGAAGTACATAACAATGATGTCATAAAGAAAAATACACGAAGACACAATGGAAAATATCTGTACTTTTTATTACTAATGCATGTGAACTCATGTTGCAAGTTCAGATTTGATGAATAAAATAAACTTGCTGGAAACATTTATAGAATGGTTGTATTGAAAACACCTGCTTCTCTGATGACAGTCAAAACACATTTAAGAGTAGTGAAATGAAAAAAAAAAAAAAAATACTGAAAGACAAAATTTACTATGCACTTAAAAATGCAGAACACAAAAACTAAATAAGAAAGGGGAAGCTTGTTGACAACCATTTCCAATCAAATATTCATATATAATCTATAAAAACTACACAGCTATAAAGGGGTAATGAATGGAATTTAACCATTGTAAAAAAATATATATTTTTCTTCTCTTTCATTTTCCTTCGTTTGTCATGGTCTAGCACACGAGTGTCCAACCCGCGGCCCTCAGAGCTCTTCCATGAGGCCCGCGACCCTTAAATTGAAATTTAATTTTTTTTCCGCGTGTTTTCACGTCCGCGTTCTTCAGGCGTTCTGCGCATGCGCCACATTACTTTTTTTCACGTTTTTTTTCATGGCAGCATCTGTCAGCTGGTATGCACATGCGCCAAAGCACCGTTCGTTTTTTACTTTTGCGGTAACGGGTAAACAGCTGAAGGAAGGATTAAGATCGCAGCGAAGAGTGAGCTGAGAGTGAGGAGGATTTATTTATTTTTACACACTGACTACATCTCCAGCAGTAACGGGTAAGCTATTCTAAATGCATAATTTTAATTTTTAGGTTCAGTCCATCAGTATAAAAAATCAAAACTTGGTATGTTTACAAAAATTGTTAGTTAATAAATACACACAGAAGTAGTTAAGCACTATTTACAGATGTTATATAAGAGATTAAAAGGAGGGCTGAAAAATCGGATCCTGTCGGTGCTGCTGTTCGGGCTACCAGTTTTGTTTACTTATTTTTTTAATCACACATACAATAAAGTTTTGCTATTACACCATAATCCGAGTCTAAGGGCTGTGGGGTGAGCAGTCTGGTTTGATGACTACATTTGCCAGTGAGAAAGACAAAATTGGTCTTATGAAGACAGAACGAGAAAGTTTTTTCTACACTATCTGCGAGCAAATATTGGAAAGAATTTTTAACAGTGCTTGACATGGATATAAGACAGAAGAACTTGCCTTTTCATAAATAATATAGAAATGATAAAGTTTCTGAATCTGAAATTTCCCCATTTCCAAAGCACATGCTTCTGAAAATGAATGCTGGATCACCAGTAACCATAAATATGCTACTCTTTTATGATGACGATGATGATATTGAAGGATGCTGTTGCAGCCGACCTTTAACTTGTTTACTTCGGTAACTCATTTGCTTGCACTATTGATAAGAAGCCCAAACCAGACTGCTACTTTACCAAGGGAATTTTTTTAATTTTATAAGCTGAAGAAATGGCATAATAAGTCGTCATGAGGTACAGCAGAATGAAAGTTTCAGGGAACATACGTACATCTCAAGAGCATCAAAAGTTACTTAGTGCAGAGTATAGGCATATGAGAAATAAGATTTACTATGTTACACTGTAAAATAAGAGGATATAGTTTTAAATATTTGTTAGCAATTAAATGGTATTTGTCTGTTGTTATATAGGCAGATGTGGGGATTAGGTTTGGAGGGTGGTTGTGAATGGGAATGATAGTGTACTGTAGCTATATTTGAGTGAACATTTGTTGCATTTACCTTATGTCTCTGCACTTAGAAGTTGTTTTCCCCTTACCTTGTTGTATAAATTATTTACAGTACAAATGTTTTCTATTTCTACATACTCTTCCTTTTGTTTTGTAGATGCATCTTTGTAGAATGCTGGCCTCTTTACTTAGAAAAATAATGGAAAGATAACAGTTTCATTGTTAAGACTTAAGTCAAGATAAGAAAAAGATTTTATAAAGGTGCAATTGTTTTAGTTGTCGGGTTTTGCCATGTGGCAAAGATAAGTTATTTTTTTCAGGATACCTCTGTCTCTGTAAATTAGATTTGAAGCTCCGTTTTTACAGTCATGAATTGCTGTATGAAACACGTGCGTTAGATGAGTGCAGCGTTATTAAACACCTGTCTAGTCAAGTGTTTGGTTGCTTGCTTCATAAACAAGGGGACACAGCAAGGCATTCACTGTGGTGTCCAGTTTTTAAGTACAATTTATTTGTTTTGTGCAGTGAGATGAGCTGGAATCTACATTTGAAATGGTCAGAAATATTTACTGCAGTTACAATTAAAGTCCCCTCTTTCAGAATGCATGGTTACTTTGTGTTTCATTTTTAAATTATATTTCTTTCAGTACTGAAAAAGCATTGCTGTTCAGAAAAAGGTAATGACAGAATACTTGAACAGCAAGTACAAGCTGTACTGCAGCCCATATTAGCAGAGGAAGGAGAAGTGAGGTGATCTGACTTAGAAAGATTACCCAGTAGCAAGTCACCGGTGATTAATTAGTGCAGAAGGCTGGGGGTGCATACAGCTGCACTCTTCCAGGCTGAACAGTGAAGGAGGCATGCTGTATGGCAGGATGGGAGATACAGCTGCAGTCCCATGCTGTATGGGTGGATTGGGATGTTGAACTGTTCTCACAGAGACTGGATGGTAGGTTGGGAGAACAAGCTGCTGTCTCTCCCACAATGTATGGAAGGTTGAGAAATTGAGTTAAACTCTCCCACTCAGTACAGTAGGTTGGTAGGCTCAGCTGCAGTCTTCCAGCCTTTGTGTGAGGTTAGGTTCAGCTGTACTCTCCAAGTTACCGTTCATTACAGCGAGCAGTCAGAAAATTAATTTGGGTTGGGTGTAAGAGTGAATGTTCAGAAAAGTGAACTCTCCATTCCTGCTGCCTGAGATCACATTGCTGCAGGGCAGGGAATTTGTCCTCCCTCTCTCTCTGATGTGATCTCAGAGTTGGTATATGTAATTAGCAAGGAGTATGGGGGGGGGGGGGCTTGCCTGTTGCAAAAAAATATTGTTTTTTTATAATAATTTTAGATTCAATCTCTAGTCTAGATTGATTGCAGTTTTTGTAGTCTTTGTTCTTAGTTTGATAGTTGATATAATCACTGTTCCAACCCCACTGTCTGTAGGTTGGGACATTCAATGGTATTCTCCTTGGCTGCACGGTGGGTTGGGATGTGCAGCTGCACTCTCACTCTGTACTGTATCTTGGGAGGTACAGCTACTGTCCTATACTCTACTGTAGGCAGGGAGGTACAGCTGCCCTCTCCCACACTGTGTGGTAGGTGGGGAGATGCAACTGCACACTCCCAGACTGTACAGTAAGCGCTAGGTCAGGAGTTACCAGATTAATGTTAGGAATGTACCAAACATCCTGGGGTATAAGGTTTCTTGAAGCTTGCGGGCTATTGGACTTACAGTGATACTTGAGAAATTAATACATGCATCCATAAAGTCACGTTTTTCTGCACATAGGATTGCTGGCGGTCTCAGGTTGTGAATGCTTGGTTTGCGATTTTCTCTGTAGTCCTGCAGCCAATTGTGTCTCTACTATTATGATGTATAAAAGATGACCGTTAAGCCTCATTTGCCAGTTTTGAAACTTATTTGATTAGGTGTCATAAACTCAAGATTAAGGTATACCCTTAATGCAGACAGCAGATGCAGGCACATTCCATTGAGAGTTGGCATGTGGATACTGACTGGCACTGACATTTTAACATTAGCTGTGATAATTGGCTCATTGTATGTACCCACTTAAGTCTTTGTTAAAGAAGTACAGATAAGGCAAAAATATATATATATAGGTTGATATTTTTAGTTCTGTTGAATCTGAGTTTACTTTGCACTGTGTAGTTAATTGTGTATATTTTTCCATGTGTGCCATTCCACAGAAGAGGGAAGTTGTATATACACTAATTTAAACTGTGTAACTGTACAATATGTTTTGGACTTGCAGTCTGTCAACATCCTTTACCTCAGTAAGAGAGGGGCAGCTTGGTGATGGATCAAGTTATCAGTACATGACTGGGTTGTTTTCTGTTATACACAGGGAGGTAATTGCATTTAAGACTATTTGGATGGCTGTAGTGGCATCTGCTAATTATTTTATGGTTATTTGGATGCAAGACATCGGTTGTACATATTGTTGATGTATAGTCAAACATTCACTAACATTACCTCACTGATAGGGGCACTGTTAAAGTAGGGTTTGGCTACAAATTGAAATGTTCGTACCCTTTTAATTTTTTTTTTTTACAAATAAACTTTGATATTAAACTAAGATGTCAGTTAGATTTATCTGTTTTTTTAATAATTAGAATGAAATATTGAATTTTAGGGCAAATATTATGCATACACCTGTGGTCTTTTGCTCTTCAGTTTTTTTTTTGGTCCTCACTTGCTGTTTGCAGTGATATATTTTACATGCGGCCCCCAGACAATTTCTGTTGACTCAATGCAGCCCTTGCAACTGAAAAGGTTGGACACCCCTGTAGCAGTAATACAAATGCACTATGTTAATATCTTAGGAGTTTTACACTCACATAAAATTGAGCAGTAAACAAGTAAGTCAACTTAGAGAAATTTCAGATACAAACAGAGCAAATATAATTCAGTTACATGACGAAGTTTAAAATAACACTATTACATAAACATCTTACTCTAAACTTCAAAAGTATATAATACATTGCTGCCACGTACAGAATTAGGGAGTACATACTGATGTGCTACAAAAGTTAAGTCCCGACACCACTATTCAAAATCTGACAGACATTTGAGGGGCGTGAACCTCAAAAATATTACATAAAACACACCAAGCAATTCTGATATTTCTGATGCACTAACTTAGTTGAGGGACAGGAAGATCACTTAGCAGATGAATACAGAGACTGAGAAAGCAGATAGGGAATGGAAATAAGTAACATGTAAAGTTGGTGCAGGAGTTGGAGGGTGTAGTGGGGGAATGGGGAAATGGGCACCTGTGAAACATGTTTAGATAACTGATGTACAGGTTCAATGTCATGTATTCAAGGTTTAATCATTCAATGTTTATACTGTGTGATTTTGTAGAAAGTATTTGCACATAGCTGCATTATAAAGATGCTGCTTTAGAGAAGACTCATAAAGGAAGGAGATCATATTTTTGGCGAGAATAGTAAAGATTCCCACAAATCGGGGTCAAGAACAGAAAACCTACAGTTGCTGCAGTGGATGTTACTATAGGGCACAATACAGAGGAGTTTTGGAAGAAACAGATTTCAGGTTGTCATGAGTCTTTTCAGGGTAAAGTCTGTTGATCAAGAAAAAAAGCATCCAATTTATGCAGCGTTTCAACAGTAGGAGGAAATTTATATGCCAGTATGCTCTTCTCTTGAGGCAGTAGCTATTAACAGTAAGCCGCACTTTAACTATGACAAAAGTACAACTCTTACTGCAGCTCTGCCTGCAAAAAAAATGAGATGTTTTTGGTCTAGAAGAGTGCTTCACTGATATTTACCATTGGTCTACATGTTTCTGATTGAACTAAATTTTAAAGGTAACTGAAAATTTAGTGGTTTCAACAGGATCAAAATTACTGTTTAGTATGCACCAAATATCTGGTATTCAGGAATGTTTCTGTTGTGTTCTGAAAACTATGGCTACATTTTTTTTAGCATTAACGATAAACTGTATATTTTGAAAACTTATGGACAGTAAATGGATGCAATGTTTAAAGATTTTTTTTTAACTGGCTGTGGGAAGGAGTTGGATCTCTTAACTGATATATTTATCAGTCTAAAATTATTACTAACAGTTTGAGTAGCTCAGTATGTAGTCAGTTAACATAAAAGTTAAACAGTAGGGGCAAAAATGCAAAAATGGGATTTTGTGGAATGTCTTGTGCTTCTGGATCTGGATGGAGTCTGATACAAAGCAACATATTTTGAAAATAACTACTTTTAAAACACTTTTACTAAAATATCACGACATAAGCACATATGCAATAACAGAAAAGAAAACAAACCAGATTAACTTTTTCCATTTACACACAACTCATTACAAGTTTTCTTTATAACTGACTTTTTTCAGTCTAACATTACATAAATCATTCACTTCCTGTCTTCTCTTAAACCTCACTCCTCCTGAACATTATTCTACATGTAATATTTGCAAAAATTACATTTCTATGTAATATGCTCCTTCCCTTTTGCTAAAGATCCTTCTGCAAGTTCTTATTTCTTTTACAAAATTCAATGCTTCAAATACAGCTGGTTTAGATTTTTACTTCCATTTTCTTGTGATTGTTTTTTTTTGGCAGTCAACAGAATTAAATCCGATAAGGCCTTACTATGTCTAAGCAATTCAGATCATGTGCCTCAGCTCAAAATAATCACTTCCTTAGTTACAGTCATTTGCTTCCCCCAATATTTCTAACAGGAGTACTCTGGAGGGAGCTTTTTAAATAGGATAACTCATTACACTCCAAAAAAACATGTTCCCAGTTACCTCTTGTTCCCAATTACAACTCCAACATTTGTTACGTACCTGTGGAAAATTCTTTGAAGTCTCATCGGGTATGAAAATACCTCTGCAAACACTTGCAAGAAAGAATCCTAAACCTTCTGGACTTCATTTTGCATAATTGGGAGACATACACGTGTTTCCTCTCACTGGTCACTTGTAATCGAATTTCCAGTCTTTCCTCCTAATAGTTTTTAACCTCTTCTAACTGATTTTTATAGTTATCATGCAATACTTTATATGCCCCATTAATTATCCACTTTTTAACAGCAGTTGCTGTTCCAAATTCAACTAAAAACTCTACCAGAGCATGTCTTTCACTTAGGACTCCCCTATCGCTTTCTCTTTGCCGATATTTTCATATCAATCCTTCATAGGGAAGTCCATCTTTAGCCTTAATCCAAACTTCTTCTTGGCCTCATCCTACTTTTACCTTTACCTCTCCAGTTATTTGCTACTAATACCCTGGTTCCCTTGTCAGCTTTCTCCAGTAAATTTAAGTCCCTCCTTGCCTATTTTCTGTACCCCTACTTGTACTCATCCCTACTGGCAAATCTCTTTTTTCTATTCATGTTTTGGCATACATCCTAGAACATTTTCTGCAACTTTATAAATAAAATATTCTGAATGGTGGTTATTCTTGTTAAGGATCTACACCCAAAATCTCTATTTCTTGAACTTCCTCCTTGCTTTATCATCCCATTCCATATTGAACTATAACCTTCTACTTGTGTTTTGTAAATGAGCCTCAACATTGTAGCTCTACAAGATCTCGTCAACACATGAAATCCAAAACCAACTTGTTCTACTGGATTATTTTATCCCATTTAACTCCTGACCTCTTTCCCTCCCAAATTCCTTCAACTCTTTATTATTGTCCACAACTTTTCCTCTGGTTGATAAAATATGTCTGACCTGTACATAAAACTAAAGGGATGAAAAAACATTTTCACTGCTTGCATCTTACTATCCATATCCATAAACAAGAGCTTACAGTTTCTCAGTCTCTTCATACATATCCTTAGCTGCCATAGCAGAAGCCTATTTAATCCTAAATACTTCATATTATGTCCCCATAAATATGGTTACCGCTGAACCAAGTCATGTGTGGGTGCCCAATTTATAGCTATTGTCTTTGTCTTATCTTCTTTATTCTGAAATTATATGAAACAGTCTCAAAATTATCAGGGAATGCAAATACTTTCCTTGCTCTACTTATAAAATCCAAACTTAGTCTGCTGAATGCCTTCTCTGTATGAAGACCCACCAACAACAGCGATATTTTCTTACATTGTACTTCCCTCCGAATCATTGTTGTTCAAGTAACACTGTCAACTGTTTTCCACCCCTCCACAAAACCACAATAAATCACATCTATCAATTTTGACAACACCTTTGCCATTCTTTTAACTAGAACAGACAAACGCTTTATAATCATGGTTTAAAATTGAAAAAGAACTGTATGAGGCTGGGTCTGATGAGTCTTTACCCTATTTGGGTAACACAGCCACCACAGCTTTCTTAGAGTCCTGGTACTTCAATTTTCCAGATCTTTATCACTTTCCTCCCTCCTAACTTCCAAACTTACACAGGAATACAACACATCTTGGACACTTACCTCCAGATTTATCATTCAACACAGTTTTTAACTAGTCTCCTCCCACCTTAACTATTAATTGTTGAGGCTCATCTGATAATCTTGGCATAATTAAGCCTTTCATAAAGGTTTTCAGTCGTGGTCACCTCCCAATGAATTACTCGTTTTTTACTGACTTTTGGGGTCCCAATAATGGGGTGCCACGATTCCAGAGTGGCACCCTTTCATTTCCGATTTTTTCATCTATTATTTTAGATTTCACGCTTTCGGAGCCGACATCACATGCACGATGACATCAGCCTGTCGGAATTAAGCTCGGATTGTGTGCATGTGACGCGCGTCTGTTTGAATACTGAAAGGAGGGCAGAACACAGGATTTCAGTTTAGGACGTCTGCCATTTCTTTTGACAGTCAGCAGAACAGAACACACTTTTAATAACTGCAGAATGGATGGATTTCAGTTAGCAGAACGAGAAGCCGGCCGGTCTGGGCAGAATAGAGTCTAAGGTACCTAATAGAGCGAAGGGTGTGTGTGTGTTTTAACTGCTTGTTCAACAGTTTCATGTTATAAACTTGGATATCTATGTTAATAGATTTATGTAACAGATTCTATAGTTTAAACATTGTAAGTAATTTCTAAAGAGATTAATCAAGGTTAGATATGGTGCTTGTACCTGTTGAGTGATATTGTTAAAATATAATAGCCGCCAGCAGTGTTGCGTAGCTATGCTAGTTAGTATTTCCTTGAAAGCCAACTGCATTGTTGTGGTAATGTGGGTAACAGAGTGAGATCTATTCATTAAAACTGAAGATGTAGCTGCTCATTTGCCATTAAGGCTGGGAGCAAGTTGTATATTAGTTAATATTTTCAGTAACATTTCCTGAAAGTTTCATGAGAATATGTTAAACACAGGGAACCAGAATAGTTCCTTTCATTACCTGTGTATAGTAAACAGCCCAGTATCGAGTGATGTGTATGTTCACGTAGCCGACGTCATGAACATGTACACACATTTTTCATTACTTTGTTGAACCATACTGTACTTTTGCAGCTAATTTCTTATGTTTAGGACCACTTGTCAGGCAGTAGAGTAAATTCATCGAAAGTTTGCTTATCCATCCTATTTTGAGATTACTTTGCCATTGCTGGAACATGTATTGATACATTTGTGGAAATATTTTAAAAATGTGTGAATTTAAGTATGTATATCTATTTTTATAGTAATATGCTCCGAGAGATAAAATAAAGTAAAACATTTGCTCTGTATATGAATTATAATAAGCAAACTGTTTTTATAAAATAATAGAGTGACGGAACTGAAAGGTACTCAGGCTCAAACCCTGTACCTTGGGTACAAGGTAAAAAGAGCCTAAAGTCCCTAGCCACCACCACTTGTGAATTTACAACTCACATTTTTGTTCTGTTCCTCATTAAATCTCTGGTTTTCAGGATTTTGCATTTGAATTTCAAGCTTCATATTCTTCAGAAAATAAATGGTAAAACAAAACCTTTTATTCTAGCAATTTTCTAAGTTTATAAGATCAGTATTTGAAATGTTTTGCTTGGTAACATTTTATTCAAGCAACTTTCCAAAATTATAAAAGCAATGTTTAAAATGAGTCTTTTTTTGCCTTTTGCCCGCCCCCCCCCCAATTGAAAATAAGTGCAAGAAGCTGTGCAACATGTCTATGGCTTACACTACTGTGATTTTATATATGTACACATACATACATATTTTTATATATATATATATATATATATATATATATATATATATATATACACACACACAATTATATATATATATATATATATATACATACACACACAATTATATATATATATATATATATATATATATATATATATAGTGTGTGTGTGTGTAGAAATAGACTGTTCTCATGGAAATGTTCTGAATAGGGCAGTTTTGTCATTACTGGTTCATGCATTTTGTTTCATTGGCTAATGGAAAAATGTTCAAACAATACATTTAAAATGCACTCTAACTTAAGTTTAACAAGTGTGCTGTATTATACAAGGAATATAATTTAATAAAGTCAGGAAGGTGTATCAAGGAACACATGTATGTTTCTTGTTTTATGTGCAAGGGTCCTCTGATTTGAAAACAGCCCAAAGGTAATCTATGATTTCAATGCTGTTTCAATGAATGTGAATTTTAAGGGCAGAGAAGTTTTAATGCCAAGTCTATTTTCATTGGGAGACAGTATTACTTTGTTTAGCAGCCAGGTATCTTTTAGTGTTTGTGCATTGTGTTATAAAATGTAAAAAATAAAATCAAAATAATCACTCTAGAAGTAAAGTAGTATGCACACATTAGTGTTTACGGTAAATGGTGTGAAAAAAAATCAGGTAATGGGACATTGGAATGGCTGCAGGGGGACTCTGGTGCTACATTATGGTTCTGTTCTTCAGTTTGCATTTGAAAGTTGTTATCCCACAATTCCCTTGGAGTCGGTGGAGTTGGGTAATTATGTATGCAAATTTTAAGTTAATCAGCGTACAGATTTGTACCTATTTTTCATGGGCCTTGTCCAGATTTTTTGATGTTTCCAGGTTGAGAGGTATGGTCGTGCTGTTTGTTTCTATACTCCTCTCTGCTTTACAGAAACGGTCATAAAATGTATGAAATATCCGTCATACTTCTATAGTATCTCTGGTCATTTTTCTTGTCATAGGCTCCCTAAACTTTGTACAGTCCAATGCCTAAGTCACTGTGTTAAAAGCTTTTGTGCTCTGGAGATGTAATCAAAAAATAGTTAACAGCAATCTTTTTAAACTCATGTATATTATCCAAATATATTTTCTCTTTAGCACTTTGCATTTTCTCCTCCTCTTGTTCTGTGAGATTCACTTTATTCTACAGTACTATAAAGCTTTGTCAGCCCCTAAGTAATTCCTATTGCTTCTTAACCATCTTTCTACCCTGTTTTTAAACTCAGTTTTCATACTATCCCACTTACTAGCTATTATTTTGGAAGAAATTTCTGTCATACCTAATAACACTCAAATAATTGCCACTACCCATCCCTTAAATTCCTCTTTTTAACAGGTGGGTGGAAAAGCATCAGTGTCTCATTTTTACTTCATTATCCTGCATTTGTCTTATTTTTTAGTGGTTAATGGTCTGAAATAGTGATTGTGTGTCAAAGCTTTCACATAAACACACATGCTCATGTGAAATAAAAGTGGGACTCTGTGGTTACCGTAATGCATGTGGTAATCTTTACGTATCTGCCCCCCCCCCACAACTTTTATCCAGTCTAGCCTAATTTTTGTACCTTAAGGTATGCAAATTGTCAGTTCCTACTAAAGAATTCACATTTTCCATACCAAATGCTTTCATAAATTTCTTCAGAAACCCACCCCCTTATATTTTCCCTTCTAAGTCCCCTAATACAGCCACTATTCCACTATTGCAAATCAAGTTTCAGGTCTCATCTGTAAGTACATTTCTCTGACCTGATTATTTCTCCCCAACATTTCTTAAACTGTTATCAGTCTTTGGTGGAATACAAGGACATGCCAGAGTAAGTCCTCTCCCTTGGCAATAGCACCTTATTACCACAAATCTTCCATTATTGTCTTTTTTCATATTCTATAACTACTGGAGCCCCTCTATCAGTATTACTTTCATTTTCCTTTGTCCCTGATATTCTGCTGAATATCCATCCTGAAATCCTTTCATGTTCAAATTCCATGCTCACTTCTTTCCAAATGAGTCTCCTGCAGCATTATTTGCACTTTGTATTTCTTAATATAATTCACTATGGTTGGTTTCCTGTTTGTCTATTCCTGTAAGACTATTTACATTCCAAGATACTATGGATACAGTAGCAATTACGATAAAAAGCTTTTGTGCCACTTATACAGGACATTTTGTTCTGAATGTGTATTTTTTTACTTTTGGCTTACATACACACACTAATGTCTGGCAGGCTGATCTTTTACACAGCTGTTTCTTCTCGTTTGCATTTGAGCTTGTCAAATTTTTCAAGGCTTTCTGCTTTAATGAAAACCCTCAAACAAAACTAAACACATTTTCAAAACACCCCCACATACTATTAACTTAGACCAAACACAAAAACTATGCAGACTTTTAAATGAATTTTAATCTTCCAGCTAGGAAGAACTGCCTTAAATTGACAGCTGCACCCCACAGGCATTACCTAAACTAAAATTAATGTTACCCATGCTAAAGCTAATGTTTTAGCCAGCGTTTCCACACTTGCAATGAATTGTGGTCTCTACTTTTTTCTCCATGCCCCTCCCAGATGTGGAAAACAGCCTGTATGCTTTCAGAAAACATTAAAGTTTAGCTCTAAGAAAAATTGCACTGGCTAGCTTTAAGTAAACCTAAACTATGCACAGTTCTATTAAAATGCATTAACGTATTAAGGCTGCTAGGGGAGGCTACTATCTCTTATTCACTTCCCATAATTCAAACTTTAAAGTTAAAATGACCAACATCTCAGTGAAAAATAAAGTTTGCATTTCCCTCAACAAAGAATGCTCAGAACTCTCAAGACTAATTGCTTGCACCTACAGACAAAACAGCTAACAACTTGCAGGCATATGAAGGAATCTTTCTAAATTTCACTTAGAATAGAATTCCCAGAGTTAAATGCTTTCAGCTGCAGACTTTTTGACCAATACTGAGGACATCTGTCAATGAAAAAAAAAAAAAAACAAGTCAATATCTTTGCAGATGAAAGAAGCTTAGCATTCTTCATGCCTTTTAGCATTTTGTCTTGTGTTTTGAATCTATTTGCTTACACAAATTAATTTACAGCTTAAACCAAGAACATATATTAATTCTATATATCATGTAATCAGTATACTTTTACACCCTCCATCCCACCCCAGCACTCAAGATCACACACAGCAATACATTAGTTTAAACTTGCTTTTTATTCAGGCTTTCTTCAGTTATACTTTAAAACTATTTCTTAAAACTGAAATGGTACTTGTTTGCTTTAATATCTTTAAAAACATGCAACATTCACTGAAAAGACCCCTACATTTAAAATACCAGACTACATATTACACAAAACTGCTTCACAATATGACATACAATTTATATCATGAAATGTTTTATACAAATACTAATAACAAAAACGGTTTTACTTAAAGTAACCTGTTCCCTTCAGTGTCCTTCTGAACATTAAAGCCAATGTGGGGTATATGCTTTACAGTCCACTTAGATTGATGCTATATAATCTTACATTTATTTACTAATTTCAGTGATGCTGATCTTTATCCTGATCATCTCCATCTCCCAATACTAGACTCCGGTTCAAGTCCAAGGTTCTCCGGATTCTTCTGGTCAATTCCTGTGCTTTTCTTCTGTCTTGCAAGCTTTTTTCATTTGGAAAACTGAAAAAGTTTTCACTGGCAAAGTCTCTCTATGTGCTTTACTGCAAAAGAAAGAGAAGCAGAGTCCTCTTCTACTTGCTATCTTACGTTTTGTTGGATAAAATGTTTTATTTCCTGTAGAGCTTGTTTTGCATTAAAAATAGTCTCTGGCCCTTCAAGAAAAATACTCTGAAGAAGACAGCTGGATGCAGCAGCTTGAATCTCACACCTGCCTCTGGATATCCCCAGATTCCCGACATAAATTTGCTTCTCTTCTACATGGTGTACAATAAATAATCATTTCCACAAGCACTCTGCAGTCTCCAATTTTAATATCTTTCTCTTCTCCACAGTTTTGTCAGGATCAACCCATTCTGCTGTTATGATTCTATCTGCATTAATATGTGTCTTGCCTACTTTCTCATAGCCAGATTTGGAGCACACACTCTAGACACCCTTTCAGTTAACAAATCCCTGCTGTAAAACACCTGTTCAGTTCCTTATTTATGCTTTCATAAAATTACTAAAAAGTCTGTTCCTTCCAGATTCCATGGTACAGCAAACGTCCTGGGTCTATATTACATCGAAGGGACTGTTCATTGAACATCCTTTCATCGATACATAACTGAAATACCAAAACCCCAAATGGCCATATAAGCAAATTTTTTCAGAGGGGACAAAAATTCCTTGGCCATCATCGGGGATTTGCCCTTTCCTCCACTGTAGTGTGATCTCAGCATTGGTATATTTAGTTAGGGGGAGCACAGCCCCCCACTTCGTAGGATCTGCAATTTTTTTATGTTGGTCAAGTGATTTTTTTCCCTGGGAAAAAAAATCACATATGGCCATTTGGGGTTTTGGTATTTCAATTATTGTGCGTCGATGAAAGGCTGTTCAATGAACAGCCCCTTCGATGATGTAATATAGACCCAAAATCCTCAGGTTTCCTCTGCGTGCTCTTAACTATTTTTGAAACAGCTCTTCCTGAGAAGCCTCATACTTGGACAGCCTTTTCTTTGTTTCAACCTCTGACTTTTGCAGTTTTATCAGTTCTTCTAAAATAGCTAGCTAAAGCATTTTTCTGGCCTTTTGTTACTTGAGTTATTTCTTCACTGTTTCATTTATTTTAATCACCCTGAGAACATATGATTTTTTTTTTCTAAATTATTAGCAGCCATCTCTGAACTGCTTTTTGCTGAACAGCTGCAGAATCCTTCCCAACTAGTGTCCTCTCTTCACCCTTTGTAGTTGATTTTCTTTCATGTTCTCCAAAACTTCCTCTTTGCTGGCATCCAGGCACTGTACTTTTTAACCAGTAACTGCATTTTACCCAAATAATAGTTTCAATTCCACGCCTTTCTCAGTTTCTGTTTTCACACTGGGAGAGCTGAAATTTTATGTTGGTGATCTGGAAGTGTATGGCCCACACAAGAACCTATCTGAAATATAATCACTAAACCAGACAGCAGCTTTGTTGCTGATGTCAGTTGTGAACAGGGTATAAAAAGAGTAGAAAATGGCTAACCATACTGAAAGCCTTTGGCAGGTCCATAAATAAGGTATCTAACGTGTTACCTTTGTCTAGATTCATAACACTGTCATTCAGAAGAGTATACAGAGCTGTGACTGTGAATCTACCTGTCCAGATGATGTGTTAGTGTGCGGAGAGGAAAACATATTTTGGATAAAGGAGGACAGCTGGAAGTAAACCAGTATTCCACCATTTCTCTTAATGTAGGCAGATTAGAAATGTGTGCAAAGTCCAAAAGAAAGTTGGCCTTTCAAACAGTAGACTGATACTTACTACCTTTTCCAGTCATCCTTCAGATGAGATGTTATACCAAGACCCCCATCTGTCTGAGTTGGTAGTAGCACGAGTGGATGTTAAGAAGGCAAGACACTTAGAGAAGAGAATAGCGGTTGCTTTGTTTATATATACATATTATTTTACTTATTTTTGCACCTATATCCATCCTGTTTACATTATTTTTACAATTTCTTCCATCAGTAATACAACACAATTTTAGTACATACCTCCCATTACACTTTCATCCAAGCATAAAGGACAGCAAGAAATGTCAACTTCTTACTTTGCTATAAAGGACAGCAAGAAATGCCAACTTCTTACTTTGCTATGTTAAAGTCCATTATGCAAAGTGATGGCCTCTGTGAAATTTGTAATTCTTTCTTCCCTCATATAAACAGGACCGGCAAGGTCCACTTTGAGTTAGAGAGAGAGAGAGAGAGAGTGTGTGTGTGTGTGTTGGGTAATGGGACAGCACAGAACCTGGACAGTTTCACAGATTAACAAAGAATGCCAAAGCGTAAACACTGCCAAGTTGTGATGGTCATACCTCTCAACCTCTTGGCACATGAAATCTGGACAAAGGCCCACAAAGGGGGGCACATTTTAAATGTTGCTCTTATATACTCAGAAATTTGCCAGAACAGGATTTACATTAGCATGCATTTTCTGATAGATACGAAATCTAACTCAAATTTAGGTCATTATTTAGTGACTTCAGTCCTGAGATCATGCCAGAAAACCACAAATTTTATGAGGAACAGACCAAAACTGTGGGACAAACATCTGGACATTCTGTAAAAATCTGAATAGTTGAGGTATGGTGTACATACCGTTTCTTTATAAGCACCTTTAAAAAACTACTGATTGTATATCCCACAGATTTGACCTGAAACCATACACAGTGTACACTCACTCTTTATAAACAAACATTCCTCTTCATTTATCTCACAACAGCTTCTAGACATTTCTTCAGTCCAACACCATCTTCCTTGGTGCACTGACATGTTACTACTGTTGAAAACAGCATGCTAATAAAGTCACTTACCACTGCTTCATTTTGCTCTATGTCATGAGGAAATAGATCAACATGCCAAATTCAACAACCAACAGCAAAAAACTTGTATACTCTGCTTTTCTCCATTCCTCAGTAACAACAAAAACAATTATTCTTATCTTGCTGAATGACACCTTAATGTGCTTCAGCTATTAACATCAGCAATGACAAGTCACCTTTTGTGCTCAGAATGTTACCTATACGATTAACAGAATACATCATTTACCTTTAGAAACAAGCCAAACATCACACCATAATGAAAACTAGACGTGTTGGCAAATTACTCACTGAAGTAGTCTAAACTGCAATGTTTTCCTCATTAGCACTGCTCTGTGTTCCATCTTTGAATGTGTGCGTGTTTGTTGCATACACTGTAGCCTATAAGTTGATATTTTACTACATCATTAAGGAAGTGGTTGCATAATCATTTTCTTCCTATGCTGGAAGTAACATCTGTGGAAAACTCAAGACGTTGGGGTACTTTTCATGAAAACAACCCACTTGTGCCCCTTGCATATGCACTTTCTTATGACCCTCAGCAACAGAAAGTACAGTTTTGTACCTACCATAAATGTAGATGTTCGAGGATCCCATTGCTGCAGTCCTTACTATTGGGTATAGTCCGCATCCAGTCGGCCCGAATACCAGAGTATAAGGCTGGCGTCGGTCAGGCGCATTAGACTGGCGTCAGTGCGTCAGGGTACTAATGCGCATGACCGACGTCATATCCTCAGTCTTTTCTTGCCCCAGATGTCAGAAGACCCTAAAAAGACAAGGCCCAAAATACCTGCACCAAAAATATGTACAAGATATACAAGGACATATACAAAAATATAAGCATGAAACCTCACCTACACAACCACCCCTAAACACAGAGGGGAAGGAGGGAGGGTAAATTGGACTGCAGCAATGGGATCCTCGAACATCTACATTTATGGTAGGTACAAAACTGTACTATGTTCTTCGTTCCCCATTGCTGCAGTCCTTACTATTGGGTAGAATCCCAAAGCAGAGGTAAGGGAGGCTGGCAAATCATAAAGAAGCAGGAGCTGACAACATGCCTTGCAAAACAGCTGTGGCAAAACCAGCCCTAGACTTAGAGTAGATAGGAAGGTGATAATGCTTAGAGAAAGTATGCACTGAACTCCAAGTAGCTGCTTCCAAAATATCCTTAGTTGCCACCCCCCTTAGAAATGCTGTTGTAGTGGCAGCAGCCCTAGTGGAATGAGGCCTAATCCCAGCTGGAATCTCCTTGCCATGATGGGAATAACAAAATGCAATGCAAAAGCCAATCCACCTAGAAATAGTTTGTTTTGACACAGGCTTGCCCTCGAACTCAAAGCAAAAGAAACAAATAACTGCTGAGACTGCCTAAAATCCTTAGTCCTGCTTAAATAATAACGCAATTGCCTGTGTACATCTAAAGTGTGCAAAATCTTTTCCCCTTTATCTTGGGGGTCTGCATAAAAAGTAGGCAAATGAATAGTCTGGTTTAAAGCCACACTAGAAACCACCTTAGGCATAAAGGAAGGATTAGTTCGTAATGATACCCTATCCTTATGGTAAACCAAAATGGCTCTACTGCCATAAGGGCCTGCAACTCAGACACCCTTCTTGCAGAAGTAATAGCCAACAGAAAAGCAGTCTTCCATGACAAGTATTTCAATTCAGCAGTAGCCGCAGGCTCAAAAGGTTGTAGAGTAAGTTTTTCCAACACAAAATTGAGATCCCAAGCAGGAGTAGGAGCTCTACGTGGGGGTCTTATATTCTTTGCCCCTCTAAGAAACTGCTTGAACAAAGGATGTGAAAACAATGGTGGGTCACAATCATAGTGAGCTGAAATCGCTGCAGCATGAATCTTAATAGAAGAGAAGGACAAACCTTTGTCCAATAACTCAGTAAGGTATTGAAGAGCCGCACTCAAATTAGGCTCAGAAACCTGCAAATTCTTTGCTGTACTCCAAAATAAAAATCTCTTCCATTTTTCTCGTACACTTTCCTTGTACTAGGTCTTCTAGCTTCCATAATCACATTTAAAACTTGTTGAGGAAGTTGAGACCTGCTGTGTTTCAACACAGAATATGCCAGGCTGTTAGATGAAGAGAGTGAAGCTTGACATTGAGCAGATGACCATCCTGCTGAGACAATAGATGAGGAATCAGAGGCAAAGGCCATGGAGGCTTCCTTACCAGACTCCGTAGTAGTGGGTACCAGTGTTGCGAGGCCAATCTGGAGCTATCAAAATCATCCTTGGCCTGTCTTGTCTGACCTTTAATAGTACCTTTGGAAGAAGAGGCAGAGGAGGAAAGGCATACACATGAAGGTTTTTCCAACTGAAAGACAGAGCATCCACTTTCCAAGCTGTGTGATGAAACCCCTTTGTGCAATACTGTGGCAGCTGGTGGTTTAGTGGAGAAGCGAACAGATCTATGTCTGGAGTTCCCCATGACACTGTCAATGTTTGAAATACATGAAGATCCAGTTTCCACTCGTGGGGATCCATGATTTGTCTGCTTAACACATCTGCTAAGGAGTTCTGTGCTCCTGGCAGAAACCTTGCCTGAAGAGTTAGTTGCAAGCTTAGCGCAGTCTCCCATAAAATCATTGCTTGCCTGCATAGAGGATAAGAATGTGTTCCCCCTTGCTTGTTGATGTACCACATGACAGTTGTGTTGTCTGTTAGAATCAACACCTGCCCTGGAAGAAGTAACTCCTTGAAAGCCATTAATGCAAACTGGACTGCTAACATCTCCTTCATGTTGATATGTAGATGCAGTAGTCTGGCAGGCCACATGTCTTGTATCCACATTCCATTTAGATGAGCTCCCCAAGCAATGTCCGAGGCATCTGTCGTTAAAATCTGACTCGCCTCTAGGCGGGTCACAGAGAGTCCCTTGTTTAGGTGACATTCCTGAGCCCACCACAAAAATTCTTTTTGAAGGCAAGGTATTATTTGAATGACAGTGTCCAAATCCTGGCAGTGCTGTGTCCATACATTTTTGAGATACCATTGTAGCTTCCTCATATGCAGTTTGGCATTGGGAAGCACCAGAATACAAGATGCCATGAACCCTAATGCTTGAAGGACTGTCCTTGCAGTCAGCACGGACTGATGAGATAGTTGATGGAAGTAAAGTGATAGACTCTGTTGTTTGTCCGGGGTTAAAAAGGCCATCTGGGCTGCTGTATTCAGTCTCACACCCAGAAAGCACATGTCTTGAGAGGGTACTAGACTGGACTTTATTTCGTTCACAGAATACCCTAGGCATCTTAGCACTGCAATAACATGTTCCAGATGCTGTACAAGGTCTTCCTTTTCTTGAGCCAGAATCAGGCAGTCGTCCAAGTAAGGATAGATTTGAATTCCTTGAAGCCTGAAGTAAGCTATCACTGGAGCCAGAACCTTTGTGAATACTCTGGGCGCAGTAGATAAGCCAAAGGGCAATGCAGAGAACTGATAATGAGAATTTCCAGCTCGAAACCGCAGATACTTCCTGCAACTTAGCCTGATAGGCACATGAAGGTAAGCTTCCTTGAGATCTAGAGTTACCATCCAGTGATCTTTGCCCAGCAGAGGTAAAAGCTGTTGTAACGTCAACATCTTGAACTTGGGAATGTCCAGAAAAGTGTTGAGGAGAGATAAATCCAAAATTGGTCTCCACGTGTTCCCTTTCTTTGGTACTAGGAACAGGCGAGAATAAAATCCTAGGCCCCTTTCTGATACAGGGACTGGCTGAATGGCCCCCATCTGGAGTAATTGAGAAACTTGCTTGTGAGCCTCTTTTCTTTGTGGAGGAGGAACGTCTGGCATGCCTTTGAAAGGGGGCATTGTATGGAAATAAAATCTGTAACCGTGGTGAATGATATCCAACACCCATTTGTCTTGAGTAATTAAATCCCAATTTGCTTTGAAAAGAGACAGTCTTCCTCCCAAAGGAGCTGCCAGACGGGAATCTACTGGCAGCTGAAAAGACAGGTCATTGGGTCTGTTTACGAAAGGACTGACCCCTGCCCTCACCAGAAGTCTGAGCAGGCGAACTCCCTGTTCTAGGCCTAAAAGAACCTTGAGCCCTGCCCCTACCATGTCTAGACCTACCCCTAGACTGAGAATCATAAGCAGGATATGTCCACCCCTTAGCCGGCCAATTTCTACTAAATTTCGGTGGCTGCACCTGCAAAAAATCTTTAACAGTTTGCATAGACTTAGCTTTGTCCTCCATTTTCTTTAAAACTGCTTCCACAGGCGATCCAAACAACACATCAGACTGTAAAGGAGCATCCAAAATCCTTGTCTTAACATGCTCAGCTAAATTCTGATCCTTCAACCAGGCATGCCTGCGAAGAACAGAACTAGTAGCGGCCACCCTTGAGGAGGCTTGTACAGCATCAAAACCACATTGCAAAGAATGCTTACCCACTTGTTCAGACACATGAACCAAATCCAGCAACTCTTTACACTCAATACCTCCTGCCAAAGCATCCACCTTAGATTTCAATTGTGAAAGGAGGTAATTCTGATATTTTAGCATGTGAAACTGACAATTCAATGCTCTCATGGCTAGAGTGGAAGAAGTATACACTTTCTTTCCCCACCTATCCAAAGCCCTTGCCTCTTTATCAGTGGGAAGGGGATTTTTAACCACAGAAGCTTTAACACCTTTAGGCCCTTGAGAAATAGTTTCTGGGTCCGCCCTAGGACTCTTAAACAAATACTTATGAGCTTCGGGCACCCTATAATACCTATCAGGCTTAACAGGAGCAGGAGGCAAAGAGTCAGGGTTCAGGAAGCCTCTGCAAAACATCTTCCACCACATTCAACACAGGAGGAATAGCTAAGGGCCTATGCTGGGGTAAAAACAAGAATTCCCTAAGCCTTTTCCTGGAATCAGAGTAATCCTGGCCTTCCCATTTAAAGTGCTCCCTCATGGAATGCAGAGTCTCTGAAAATGAGAAATCCTCAGGAGGAGTAGCTGTAGGAGTGGAATCATCCACATCAGAATCAGAATAAGTAGGATACTCCTGCAAGTCTTCCGCGAGAAGACCCTGAAGCCTCTGAACACTGTTCAAAACAATCAAACTCTGGTTCCACCCTAGGCCTCTTATCAGGCGGGGGCATAGAACCTCTAATCATAGTAATCAAATCTTCTGCCATTTTAAGCATATGTTTCTTAGGTACAGAACCCGAAATGCTAGGAGAAGCCCCCACTGAAGCTAAACTAGGCCTACCTCTCAAAGAAGTTTTGGCAACAGAAGGAGAGGCTCTAACTACCTTGGGAAGAGAGGGAAGAACAGTCACCTGAGAAGCCCCCTCAGCCTGGCCTACCTCCTGAGAAGGTACATCCTGTAACAGTAAAGATTCTGCCTGGGACTCCATGGAAACTCCTGGCAAAACCTCTGGCTCCACTGAGCCTCCTAAAGAACCGACGTCCGGGACTGCAGGTTCATCAACCCTAGGCTTCGCTGTTTTGTCCTTGCGCTTCTTGGACGAAGCGGGCGTCGGAGCATCCGACGGCATTTTATAATTGCAACGCTTCCCAAACACTAACCTGGCACAGTCTAACCTCCTCTTAATAGTGCGTTTGTTAAACCTAGCACAAGAGCGGCAACCAACAGCGTCGTGCTCAGGCCCTAAACAAGGTATACACAAGGTATGGTAATCCCTATGAGGTATCTGTTTCCCACAAGAAATACAGTTATTCACTTTTTCTGACATCCGGTAAAATACTGAGGCAAGAAAAAACCAAAATGTTCCCCAACGGGGTACTTAGCCAACTCTGTTTCGGTCTGAAACTCCGGTTTCGGAAAGATTTCAGAACGCCAACCTGCACTCGCAAAACTGCTTCTGCATCGGACCACGCGGCAAAAAAGACTGAGGATATGACGTCGGTCATGCGCATTAGTACCCTGACGTACTGACGTCAGCCTTATACTCTGGTATTCGGGCCGACTGGATGCGGACTATACCCAATAGTAAGGACTGCAGCAATGGGGAACGAAGAACATCTGCAGGGAACTAAGTTGGAAGTACTTCTAATTTAAAAAAAAATATGGCAGCATGAAATGCCAAACAGTTGTAAAGTTGTTGCCGCTGTCACCGAATACTGCTGCACTTTGTTTCTGGCTCCCTTTTAACTGCATGCATTACAGTTTTCAAAAAGGCTAGCTGACTTCTGGTGCAGTACTTTGGTAAATGTTGTCTCTGTATAGCAGCAAGGTGTTTGCTCATCTCTATCCGCAAGTTTCATGTAAGAATCTCTTTACAACATGCTTTTTACAGTGAGGTTATTTTTCTCTCAATTTTTGGAGTATAATTACAGCACTCCATGTATTGTATGTTCTTCTTCTTTTGGCTGCTCCCGTTAGGGTTCGCCACAATGGATCACCTGTTTCCATTTCTTCCTGTCCTCTGCATCTTGCTTTGTCATACCAACCACCTGCATGTCCTCTCTCCCCACATCCATAAACCTTATCTTAGGTATTCCTCTTTTCCTGTTACCTAGCAGCTTCACCCTTCGCATCTTTTTCCCAATATACTCTGCATCCCTCCTCAGCACATGTCCAAACGAACATAATCTTGCCTCTCTGGCTTTGTCTCTAAACCTTCCAACCTGGGCTGACCCTCAAATATACTTATTCCTAATCCTGTCCACCCTCGTCATACCCAGTGCAAATCTTAACATGTATTCCATGTATTGTATGATAATGTCTGAAAAAACAGACTTAAAAAACTGACCACCACCAGACAGTAAGATTCATAGATTCACAGATTAGTAGATTAGTACTAGGCTAACTGCCCTTGTGAGATACTTTAAGCATAGGCAAGTATCCCATTGTGAGACTCAAACCCTGCACCTTGTGTTTGTAAGGCAAACGCCTTAACCATTAGGCCACCCTCCCAACCGAAGCTCTTCTGTGTCTCTTAATAAATAAAATATACCAAGTAAGTTCTTTTGTCTCTTGATACATTCACAAGTCTTCTTTTTCTTTGTGAATATATCAGGAGACAAACAGCATATTCGGTTTATTTAAACTGGCATATTTAAACCTTTTTATCATCTGGTCGTCTTCATAGTCTTTTTTTTTCTGGCATTTACTTTAGTTGAGGCTTGAGAGAGACATGCATTTCCTGTGATGAATTTTTATATGTAATATAAACAGTAGCTTGCAAGCACTAGACAAAAAAAAAAAAAAAAAAAAAAAAAAAATCACCATTTCCCAGAGAAATTACTTATGCACCAGTGTAGTGCACATTACAAGGAGTCACCAAAGATTGCTAAATCACTTCGGTCCATACTGTTCAAAAGGTCATTATCACCACATCTAAAATCTGAATTATGTTCCTGTTCTTCAGGAGTTACTCAATTAACCCACAAGTGATGCACCTCAAACTGGTTTTAAGTGCAAAGATGCAAAACAAACCAAGAGGCACAGAGTATAAACATCACATAATTAAAAAAACAGGAACTACTATTCTGATTCACTGAAACCACAGATTACCATGGTCAGCAAATAAAAATAACTAAATACATCCATAGGTTTGTAGTACTTAAGACAGTGCATAGGTGTAGTACCATTCAAAGCCTGAAAACACACACACATATATATATATATATATATAAATAACTGTTAGGAGTCTTTAAGTACAACACACACATATGTGAAAGTGCTGCAGAACAGTTAGCTGCATTTATAAGTTATACTGCAACACACCTTTCTCATTCACTTTGCACAATATGAGATTCTGTCGGATTCTGGGTTTCTGTGTTGCATCTAATGGTGACACTGCTCTGTACCACTGATTTTTATCAATGAACATTTTGAACTAAATGTTTAAATCCAAAATGCAACACTAAACGAGGTCAACATAAAGAAATCTTTCAAAATACAAAATGACAAACACACTTCACATTACAGAAAATAAAAAAAAATACTCTTCCTACTACCATAATCATTCTTGCAGTTGAGAGCACTACAGTAAATTACGACTAGAAGTTACACTATTTGGCCTACATGAAGTGCTGTCAACAAAAAGGCTGTAGATCAGCATCTGGCCTGCTCTTTTTTACAACACACTCTAACCTTGCAGAGGAAAGTATAGCATGATTAGGATTCCTGAATGAGAATGAATGGGCCCACAGGGATCTTTGTCCAGCTCAGGGATGTCAGACTCTCACTACTGGAAGGAACACAATTGGGACAAACAATCCTAAAAGCATGCATTGGAAAAGTATGCATTAGTATTCAAATATGAAACATGACATATATTTAGCTGCCAGCCCCACCCTTCAATATTTTGCGTCTGAAAAGTAACAAGCTGTCTTTAAACAGAACTAATGAATTCTGTGTCAAAGGTCAAAAAAATGTTTTTACTTCCTCTATTGCTATTCCAGACAGAGCCAGTAGTTAAAAGACAAAGGTCATATACCATTTACAATGTCAACTATAATCATAAAATTATGTATATATCTTACAAAGATCAAACAAATTATCAAGACACACTTTGAGTATTAAATGCTGCTGTATGCACATTTGTGTATGTGTTGCTCTGTAAAAACTTTTAGCAGGTTGTGAGGGAAAAAAAGACACTGCTTCAAGGTTTTTTTAATAACACATTATGTATTTTTAGCAACTTGTAATTACAAGAAATACTAACTAAAGACTGAAAGTAATGCTGTGGGTAACACCATAAAGTACTATACATCCACAGCAAAGCAAACAATTTTATAAAGTGTAAAACAAATAGTTACAAAAATCTCAACACTGCAGACAATAAGCATTTAAATGTAGGAAGCACAACTGCCAAGAGTGCTACAAAAGCATTCTTCACTTAGTGGTACCAAATACAGCTGTTATGAAAAAGAGCAAGCCTTCAGCAAGTTTTAATTGTGATGTCAAAATACAGGCAGTGCCACAGAAAAAGTCAATATACATGCATGTCAGTGTTACCAGTTCCATTGCTGTTTTAAAAGTGACTTCACTTTACAATGAGTAAGCCCTGGCAGTAAAACTCAACAGAAAATAGTAGTAGCAATAACATTTAAATACTTAAAAAATGTGATTCAGAAGTGAAAGGTATGTACTTAAAAGAACACATCTGCAGCACCAAGCTAATCTTCCTCTACCCACAGGACTAAAGGCCAACAGGACTCTGTCCAGCTTGGCATCTAAAGCTTTCCCAGACTACCTGAGAATAGAACAGTACACACTAAGAATGAGTAAGAAGAAAATCCATAAAGGAAGTAAGCCTCTCAGAAATAACTTTTTGACCAACCCTAAGAGGCTGGGGCAAGGAAGGCAGATCATGAAGACAGACCTGATTCGACACATCAACCGTTACATTATGAACATAACTTTTTGTATGTGATAGCTTATCTTTCTCTACACACACAACAGAATTAAGGTTATCTTGATGGATGGATCCTAAAAAAGACATCAAAAGAAGATACTGAGAAACATGTCAATCTCACCCGACTCCAGTAATTACTGCAGTACATGGAAAATGTTGATATACTCTAATACCAGGCAAAAAAAAAAAAATAAAATCCTGTTATGAACCTGTCTGACAAGGAGGTGCATGTTACACATCACTCAGAGCTGATATGTTCTAGTTTCACACTAGAGCCTACACAGCATCCACCAAAAAGAGTAGCACCAGGACAATGTAACAGCTTTAAAAGCAGTGAAACAGTTGTGTTTCACAGCTTTTAAACCAGTTAGCTCAGCAGAGGTACACTTAGCTTTTGGCAACTGTCTGTGTGGCATCGCCAGATGTTTAATGGCTTCCAAAGCCATGGAAACATTTTTCACTCAAACATTTTTTCTTCTGTAACTAGCAGTATATTGGTGCAGATGAAGCGCTGTGTATTGAATACAAAGAACTACAATTGTGTCTCACAAACTCTCAGTACTGCTATACTTTCTTGGTGTGTGTCAGAATCTAACATATCAATACATTTTTTTTATTCTCTTTCAGATTTACTATTAACAAATACATTTTCCTTTTACTAGTTTTCCCGAATATATCTTTTTTGTGAACTACAGGGATTAAAAATGCTTCTCATAAGGAAGTTTTCATTTGCTGTAGTCAAAACAGTCATGGTCACTCATTTTACTGATAATGTGCACTGCCCTGCTACAACAAGTGGTGTTAGAAATGTACCCAGGACTCCTGGCCTAGTTGGTGGACAATATATATACTCGGTCAAATCACTGAAGGAAAGCTTAGCGGAACATTTTCCTCTTGTACTGAGACAGCAGTTTGGCCATGATCTTTGCATAATGGGTCGGGTTTCCTCTGCATCTACTGATGTGTGGGTTATCTCTTTCTTTGGAGAAGCTCATCTCTTGCTTTCTTCATGGCCAATTCATGCAGTCTCTCTTTCTCTCCTTTCTTATACTTTTAGGCTGGTATTGCTTCTTTCTTCACTCTGTCCTTTTCTGCAGCTTCAGCCACCCCATTGTTTTCTACAGTCTTTGCATCTCAACTAGTCTCAAATATTCTTCCTCTTCTACACCATCTCCAGCTTTATCTTCTGCAGTTCACAATAAAAAAGTGAGGTCATCTAACTGGGTTCTAATTTGCCTAGTTCTGTCATTATCACACTTCAAATCACAGCCAAGCTGGATTCTATGTCCATTGAGTGAACTGCAAAATTACAAACATGCCATCCCACTGCAAATCACAAATCAATGAAGAATTGCATTACATATTCAGATGCACTGTGGACATTGTTCAGTCATCTAAATGAATCAAACTAGGAAATATTAAAATTATGAGATATAACACTGCTTATTTAACTTGTGAGTAAAAAAGCTCACAGACTTTCACTGGCAAAAAAGTACAGTTTTGTACCTACCATAAATGTAGATGTTCGAGGATCCCATTGCTGCAGTCCTTACTATTGGGTATAGTCCGCATCCAGTCGGCCCGAATACCAGAGTATAAGGCTGACGTCGGTCAGGGCGCATTAGACTGACGTCAGTACGTCAGGGTACTAATGCGCATGACCGACGTCATATCCTCAGTCTTTTCTTGCCCCAGATGTCAGAAGACCCTAAAAAGACAAGGCCCAAAATACCTGCACCAAAAATATGTACAATATATACAAGAATATATACAAAAATATAAGCATGTAACCTCACCTACACAACCACCCCTAAACACAGACGGGAAGGAGGGAGGGTAAATTGGACTGCAGCAATGGGATCCTCGAACATCTACATTTATGGTAGGTACAAAACTGTACTATGTTCTTCGTTCCCCATTGCTGCAGTCCTTACTATTGGGTAGAATCCCAAAGCAGAGGTAAGGGAGGCTGGCAAATCATAAAGAAGCAGGAGCTGACAACATGCCTTGCAAAACAGCTGTGGCAAAACCAGCCCTAGACTTAGAGTAGATAGGAAGGTGATAATGCTTAGAGAAAGTATGCACTGAACTCCAAGTAGCTGCTTCCAAAATATCCTTAGTTGCCACCCCCCCTAGAAATGCTGTTGAAGTGGCAGTAGCCCTAGTGGAATGAGGCCTAATCCCAGCTGGAATCTCCTTGCCATGATGGGAATAACAAAATGCAATGCAAAAGCCAATCCACCTAGAAATAGTTTGTTTTGACACAGGCTTGCCCTGTGAACTCAAAGCAAAAGAAACAAACAACTGCTGAGACTGCCTAAAATCCTTAGTCCTGCTTAAATAATAACGCAATTGCCTGTGTACATCTAAAGTGTGCAAAATCTTTTCCCCTTTATTTTGGGGGTCTGCATAAAAAGTAGGCAAATGAATAGTTTGGTTTAAAGCCACACTAGAAACCACCTTAGGCATAAAGGAAGGATTAGTGCGTAATGATACCCTATCCTTATGGAAAATCAAAAATGGCTCTACTGCCATAAGGGCCTGCAACTCAGACACCCTTCTTGCAGAAGTAATAGCCAACAGAAAAGCAGTCTTCCATGACAAGTATTTCAATTCAGCAGTAGCCGCAGGCTCAAAAGGTTGTAGAGTAAGTTTTTCCAACACAAAATTGAGATCCCAAGCAGGAGTAGGAGCTCTACGTGGGGGTCTTATATTCTTTGCCCCTCTAAGAAACTGCTTGAACAAAGGATGCGAAAACAATGGTGGGTCACAATCATAGTGAGCTGAAATTGCTGCAGCATGAATCTTAATGGAAGAGAAGGACAAACCTTTGTCCAATAACTCAGTAAGGTATTGAAGAGCCACACTCAAATTAGGCTCAGAAACCTGCAAATTCTTTGCTGTACTCCAAAATAAAAATCTCTTCCATTTTTCTGCGTACACTTTCCTTGTACTAGGTCTTCTAGCTTCCATAATCACATTTAAAACTTGTCGAGGAAGTTGAGACCTGCTGTGTTTCAACACAGAATATGCCAGGCTGTTAGATGAAGAGAGTGAAGCTTGACATTGAGCAGATGACCATCCTTCTGAGATAACAGATGAGGAATCAGAGGTAAAGGCCATGGAGGCTTCCTTACCAGACTCCGTAGTAGTGGGTACCAGTGTTGCCGAGGCCAATCTGGAGCTATCAAAATCATCCTTGGCCTGTCTTGTCTGACCTTTAATAGTACCTTTGGAAGAAGAGGCAGAGGAGGAAAGGCATACACATGAAGGTTTTTCCAACTGAAAGACAGAGCATCCACTTTCCAAGCTGTGTGATGAAACCCCTTTGTGCAATACTGTGGCAGCTGGTGGTTTAGTGGAGAAGCGAACAGATCTATGTCTGGAGTTCCCCATGACACTGTCAATGTTTGAAATACATGAAGATCCAGTTTCCACTCGTGGGGATCCATGATTTGTCTGCTTAACACATCTGCTAAGGAGTTCTGTGCTCCCGGCAGAAACCTTGCCTGAAGAGTTAGTTGCAAGCTTAGCGCAGTCTCCCATAAAATCATTGCTTGCCTGCATAGAGGATAAGAATGTGTTCCCCTTGCTTGTTGATGTACCACATGACAGTTGTGTTGTCTGTTAGAATCAACACCTGCCCTGGAAGAAGTAACTCCTTGAAAGCCATTAATGCAAACTGGACTGCTAACATCTCCTTCATGTTGATATGTAGATGCTGTAGTCTGGCAGGCCACTTGTCTTGTATCCACTTGCCATTTAGATGAGCTCCCCAAGCAATGTCCGAGGCATCTGTCGTTAAAACCTGACTCGCCTCTGGCCGGTCACAGAGAGTCCCTTGTTTAGGTGACATTCCTGAGCCCACCACAAAAATTCTTTTTGAAGGCAAGGTATTATTTGAATGACAGTGTCCAAATCCTGGCAGTGCTGTGTCCATACATTTTGAGATACCATTGTAGCTTCCTCATATGCAGTTTGGCATTGGGAAGCACCAGAATACAAGATGCCATGAACCCTAATGCTTGAAGGACTGTCCTTGCAGTCAGCACGGACTGATGAGATAGTTGATGGAAGTAAAGTGATAGACTCTTTTGTTTGTCCGGGGTTAAAAAGGCCATCTGGGCTGCTGTATTCAGTCTCACACCCAGAAAGCACATGTCTTGAGAGGGTACTAGACTGGACTTTATTTCGTTCACAGAATACCCTAGGCATCTTAGCACTGCTATAACATGTTCCAGATGCTGTAGAAGGTCTTCCTTTTCTTGAGCCAGAATCAGGCAGTCGTCCAAGTAAGGATAGATTTGAATTCCTTGAAGCCTGAAGTAAGCTATCACTGGAGCCAGAACCTTTGTGAATACTCTGGGCAGTAGATAAGCCAAAGGGCAATGCAGAGAACTGATAATGAGAATTTCCAGCTCGAAACCGCAGATACTTCCTGCAACTTAGCCTTATAGGCACATGAAGGTAAGCTTCCTTGAGATCTAAAGTTACCATCCAGTGGTCTTTGCCCAGCAGAGGTAAAAGCTGTTGTAACGTCAACATCTTGAACTTGGGAATGTCCAGAAAAGTGTTGAGGAGAGATAAATCCAAAATTGGTCTCCACGTGTTCCCCTTCTTTGGAACTAGGAACAGGCGAGAATAAAATCCTAGGCCCCTTTCTGATACAGGGACTGGCTGAATGGCCCCTATCTGGAGTAACTGAGAAACTTGCTTGTGAGCCTCTTTTCTTTGTGGAGGAGGAACGTCTGGCATGCCTTTGAAAGGGGGCATTGTATGGAAATAAAATCTGTAACCGTGGTGAATGATATCCAACACCCATTTGTCTTGAGTAATTAAATCCCAATTTTCTTTGAAAAGAGACAGTCTTCCTCCCAAAGGAGCTGCCAGGCGGGAATCTACTGGCAGCTGAAAAGACAGGTCATTGGGTCTGTTTACGAAAGGACTGACCCCTGCCCTCACCAGAAGTCTGAGCAGGTGAACTCCCTGTTCTAGGCCTAAAAGAACCTTGAGCCCTGCCCCTACCACGTCTAGACCTACCCCTAGACTGGGAATCATAAGCAGGATATGTCCACCCCTTAGCAGGCCAATTTCTACTAAACTTGGTGGCTGCACCTGCAAAAATCTTTAACAGTTTGCATAGACTTAGCTTTGTCCTCCATTTTCTTTAAAACTGCTTCCACAGGCGATCCAAACAACACATCAGACTGTAAAGGAGCATCCAAAATCCTTGTCTTAACATGCTCAGCTAAATTCTGATCCTTCAACCAGGCATGCCTGCGAAGAACAGAACTAGTAGCAGCCACCCTCGAGGAGGCCTGTACAGCATCAAAACCACATTGCAAAGAATGCTTACCCACTTGTTCAGACACATGAACCAAATCCAGCAACTCTTTACACTCAATACCTTCCGCCAAAGCATCCACCTTAGATTTCAATTGTGAAAGGAGATAATTCTGATATTTTAGCATGTGAAACTGACAATTCAATGCTCTCATGGCTAGAGTGGAAGAAGTATACACTTTCTTTCCCCACCTATCCAAAGCCCTTGCCTCTTTATCAGTGGGAACAGGATTTTTAATCACAGAAGCTTTAACACCTTTAGGCCCTTGAGAAATAGTTTCTGGGTCCGCCCTAGGACTCTTAAACAAATACTTATGAGCTTCGGGCACCCTATAATACCTATCAGGCTTAACAGGAGCAGGAGGCAAAGAGTCAGGGTTCAGGGAAGCCTCTGTAAAAACATCTTCCACCACATTCAACACAGGAGGAATAGCTAAGGGCCTATGCTGGGGTAGAAACAAGAATTCCCTAAGCCTTTTCCTGGAATCAGAGTAATCCTGGCCTTCCCATTTAAAGTGCTCCCTCATGGAATGCAGAGTCTCTGAAAATGAGAAATCCTCAGGAGGAGAAGCTGTAGGAGTGGAATCATCCACATCAGAATCAGAATAAGTAGGATACTCCTGCAAGTCTTCCGCAGAAGACTCTGAAGCCTCTGAACACTGTTCAAAACTATCAAACTCAGGTTCCACCCCAGGCCCCTTATCAGGCGGGGGGATAGAACCCCTAAACATAGTAAACAAAACTTCTGCCCTTTTTAGCATATGTTTCTTAGGTACAGAACCGAAATGCTAGGAGAAGCCCCACTGAAGCTGAAGTAGGCCTACCTCTCAAAGAAGTTTTGGCAACAGAAGGAGAGGCTCTAACTACCTTGGGAAGAGAGGGAAGAACAGTCACCTGAGAAGCCCCTCAGCCTGGCCTACCTCCTGAGAAGGCACATCCTGTAACAGTAAAGTTTCTGCCTGGGACTCCATGGAAACTCCTGGCAAAACCTCTGGCTCCACTGAGCCTTCTAAAGAACCGACGTCCGGGACTGCGGTTCATCAACCCTAGGCTTCGCTGTTTTGTCCTTGCGCTTCTTGGACGAAGCGGGCGCCGGAGCATCCGACGGCATATTATAATTGCAACGCTTCCCAAACACTAACCTGGCACAGTCTAACCTCCTCTTAATAGTGCGTTTGTTAAACCTAGCACAAGAGCGGCAACCAACAACGTCGTGCTCAGGCCCTAAACAAGGTATACACAAGGTATGGTAATCCCTATGAGGTATCTGTTTCCCACAAGAAATACAGTTATTCACTTTTTCTGACATCCGGTAAAATACTGAGGCAAGAAAAAACCAAAATGTTCCCCAACGGGGTACTTAGCCAACTCTGTTTCGGTCTGAAACTCCGGTTTCGGAAATATTTCAGAACGCCAACCTGCACTCGCAAAACTGCTTCTGCATCGGACCATGCGGCAAAAAAGACTGAGGATATGACGTCGGTCATGCGCATTAGTACCCTGACGTACTGACGTCAGTCTAATGCGCCCTGACCGACGTCAGCCTTATACTCTGGTATTCGGGCCGACTGGATGCGGACTATACCCAATAGTAAGGACTGCAGCAATGGGGAACGAAGAACATCTGCTATGTCACACAAGTATTCCTTATGACTGCAAAAGGTGCACACACTCTCACTGGTTAAAGGCAGCAAAATTCAGGACAATCTAGTCTTCCCATATTCTACTGCCATCATATGATGTTAAGTCTGTTCTATCAATACAGAAACAGGATTCATAGTCCAATAAGTGGCTCCCTACAAAACAGACTCCGTACCTGGTCTGATTCTGACCAAGCCACAAAAAAGCCAGCCTTGGCTGCAGTGACCTGCAAAGTTCAAAATGGCTGAAATGAGCAATGATTAGAGCACAGAGTCTTACTAACATTACTTTTCCCTTGAGGGATACAGGTCCTTAATATCAAGATACACATACTGCCAAGCAGATGGAAACCACTGGCCTAGAACTTAGCTGTCGAGTTGATGTTACTGCCCCTTCTTCTGGGCCCTAAAAGTTATGCTGTTGTCCTGTAAGAAACTCAAGAACAGGTCTTTCATGGCTCAAAAAAGTGAGTAGTAGTGATACTAAGTACAAGAAGAATCATGCTGATTTGTCAGGGTAGTTATGACATTTTATTTTCGTGAACAGAATTTAGGGCCTTTCCAGTTAAGAGATCTGCCTGGATCTATATATACACCAAAGGGGGCACTCTATTCAATTATCTGTCTGATAAGGGAAAACTACAATGGTAGGAGGACTTCTGTGGATTATGTAGATATCTCTTTAAAAATTAACTGGGCTAGATAGAAGGATTTCCTGACTATGATGGAAAGCTAGATAGAAGGATTTCCTGACTATGATGGAAAATTGATGCTCAAAAGAAAGAGAGAGACAGAGAGAGAGAGAGAGAGAGAGAGAGAGAGAGACAGAGAGAGAGAGAGAGAGAGACAGAGAGAGACAGAGAGAGACAGAGAGAGACAGAGAGAGACAGAGAGTTATCCACATAAGTAAATAAATATTTTATGACCATATCCATCTGAACAGGAGTACCATTACAGCATATGAAGTGGGACCAACTTTTCTACCCAATGTTAGTATGTAGCACTTTGTTTTGATACACCAGGTGTATGCATATTCCAGCCCTTGCTGGAGCTGTTTTGCATCAGTGGATTAGCAAATAGTAGTGTCCAGTCTGCCAATGTTTGCTGATGGCTGCAATGACACTTCTAAGATATTGGCTTGGATATCTGCAAAATAAATGTCAAACAAGAGAAGGCCAAGAAACGATCCCTGTGGCACGCCAACTACTTACAAAATTTTACATTCAGAGAAGGAACCAGCAACTTATACAACTTGGAATCTGTTGGGCAGCTGATTTGAAATCCAGTGGACAAATGTATCCGTTTACATTAAACTTAAAGTTTTTAATACTATCAGCATGGGAAAATAGTGTCAAAATCCTTGGCCAGGTCAAGAAAGGCAGTGTGCACAGAATGACCACTGTCCACAGCCCCGAAACCTTTTCAAAGGGGCTTATTAGGTTCATGAAGATGAAACATGCCCTTCATAGAGAAACTATGTAATAAACTGCAGATGGTTATGCTGGGTATAAGTCCACCACAGTGGGTATTGTTTTGAAAACGTTAAGCCATAATAGGCGAGTGCTGCAGATACCAAATGGCCAGTGAAAGAAATAAGCAAGCTAAGATTTGCAGTATGCACATATGTAAAAAAATATTTATCATTACTATGAAACTTAAAAGTGTTGAAACTGTTAGCAATGTATCCGATCTCAACGCTGAACTCCTGTTGTATGTATGTTTTCAATGCAGTAATCAAGGAGAAAATCTCTCTACTCAACAGAAGTTGAAACAATTTTTGAGTAAAGCCATGGTATCTGAAAGTGAAAGTACCACAACTTATGAATACAATACTGATCCATAAGTAAATGGTGAATTTGATGAAGTACCGACCTATCAGAAATGTGTTAAATTACTTACAGATGGCTAAATAAACCACTTGGAAGGGCAGTCACAGGGAAAAAAGTATTTATGTGGCACACTGCAAACCTCTGAAAAATGTTGTCAAAGTCCAGTGTGTAAATTATTCCGGAGTGATGACAAGTTAGTGAAAAGGAGTACCACATGACCACCACCATCTACACTAAGTGTAAGTGGATAAAGTGCAGAGCACAGTCATGCACCAATACAAATAATATCTGTAGTAGTGGGTAATGTTCCTGTAGAAATATAAGTGCTTGCCATCAACATCTGCACTAAAGCAGAACATTTATATAGCCAGGAAGCTGCAGAAGTTACATATTTATATACATATATGAATGTAACCAAATGACTGAACAAAATGTCCTTTCAACTGTATTGTTTATTGTAACACACTGTGCTCCGTGTAGTGTATTTACATTTTGATCCTTTTTTGGCCTTGAAACTGTACCTTAATTAACTTTTCGACTCTGTACTGTGCCTTATTAACATGTGTATTGTATTTACTGTATTTGCTGTACTAATCTTTCTGGAGCTTTTTTCCTCAGGCCGCCACTGAAAAGTGGATCCATGCCCAGTTGGACTTTCCCAGCAAACAAATGTAAAATAAATACATTTGCAAAACACTGGACAGTATTAAAGAATTAGTAACAGCTTTCCCATTAAAAAAAGACTCGTTCATCTTTACGTTTCACAAATATGGAGGTGATCATGTTCTTAAGATAAACATTGTGAACAACACATGTTTAATGTGCAGGTAAAAAAAAGATAAAAAGTTAACTAAAAGGATACAAGCCCTGAACAACACATCTTACATGGAACATCTCAAAGCCCTGTCACTATACTCTGTATCCTACAGACTGCTAAGAGGTGACCTGTATCTAGCATACAATACAAAGCATCCTCCAACCCATTACTGATGGATTTACTGCACATCAGCAACACTCTGTCTAGGGATCTAGATATCTTCTGAACATCAAGAGAATGGTTGGGACAGGCATATCTCAAGGAGGATACTGCTGCTAGTAAAGAGACACCCCATCCACATAAAGCAAAGTTCATCCCTATTCATTTTCAAGAGCAATGGATCAATGGGTGGGAGAAAAAAAATTTCCCCAGGACTGCCCCCTGTACTACTGGGCAGAGGCAGCTCCTAAATGCTTTATCCAATGTACAGGTCCCCTCAAATTATCTAAGGTATGATCCCAGTTATTCTCAACAGGGGCAATATATAATTATGTACCATGAAATGGGTAAGGACAATCTATATCCAAATGAGATAAGTTACTTTGAGAACAAAAAAGGAAACTGGGTAGGTTTAAAATGGCCCACAAGGGCAGCTAGCCTATGAACCCAAGTGCATGTTTTTGTTAGCTGACAGTACATAACCAGTACTGCTCTGTGTAAGCAATTATATAGTATTCTCAGTGCAGTAACAAGACCAGGTCACACTATCAACATGCATGGCATTGAATTCAGCAAGAGTTTATCACTGTGTGACATGTACTGGAATGGTAACTGTGAATTAAAAGATAAAATGGCCTTATAAGTGACACCACACTACACTACGTGTGATTTTAAAAAAGGTGCATACAACTCATTAACAAATCACTTTTCAAATGTCTACATGAAGAGGTGTCGGTTTCCTTTCAGACAGACCACTTGGAGGAATGCACAAAAACTGCATCTTCCAAAAGTATATGGCAGCAACATCACCCTCTCCAAGCTCGTGAAGAAGTTACCAGCATTGGCATACAAAAAGGAATATGAAGTGGAGGCTACATACTGCTTTACAAAAAGTGAACTGGCTCAAAAAACAATGTTAGCCAGTCTTGTATGTGATCTTCTGACTGTTTCTCTTTCTAAACCATGTGTTGGCTACTATCAATGCATATGTAATATGCAAAAACAGTGATTCCCTATTATGCTATTGCAGACGCAGGTTGTCAAATGATTCTGTCGAACAGTAAAGCGCGAAAAGGCAAAATAGCGAAGCAGCGTTTCAGCGAATTCTTTCCCTGGTAAAGAATTTGTTTAGCCGCTTTCACTGCTTTGCCTTTTCGGCACTGTAGTGTGATCTCAGAGTTGGTATATTTAAGTAGGGGGTGTGGGTTGGGCACAGCCCCCACATCGGGGGTGTGGGGTTGAAGCCCCCCACATTAAGTAATGTTTTACAGGTTTTTTTTTTTTTTTTTTTTGAAATAGCGATAGTTTTCCATTGGAAAATAATCACGGTTCTGAAGTTTCGACATTGTAAGCTTTTGCTTACATGGGGTCAATTATCTGTCGTTCACTCTTCTGAGCATGCAATATGACAATATAGACCCAAAAAAAGTTATTGCAGAAATCAACATTTATTTCACAAATACGCAAGGGAAGACCAGTCTTTAACATAAGCAAATCTCAGGAGCATTACTATGCATGTAGTAAGATAAATAAATTTTAAAAAAGTTACAATGTGCAAGTGATCAAAGGTACAGCAGATGTAAGAGCACTGCATATCTTACTTCAGTGCGCAGGCACATGACTGAAAATAAGATAGCACACTTATTAAATGATAATTAGAAATGCAGTAAGATGTTACAAGTTTGCATAATAAATTGGTTGTGCAATCACACTGAAATTAAAACATTCAGAAGTATATGGAAAGAGCATACACATGACAGCAAGTAAACCATCACAATTACCATGCTGTATTTGAAAAAAAAAATAAAAAAGATTATACAAGAGAGGTATGCTTACAAAATTACAGTACAAAACGTAGTAGTAGTACTCAGTGTAAAGAACAGGAACATTTGTGTTAAGGAATAAACTTATAGGGAAATGTATATTTAACAAAAAATTAATGCATCTTACAAACCACATTTCCATAACAATAATGGTGCAGTAGGTAGCAAACAAAATATGTAATACTGGATTGTGATAATGTAGCAAACTACAGATTCAACATCTGTACACATAAAACAGCCAGATACTGAATGTAACCAATATAAACTAATGTCACACAGCATCACATTAATATTAAGCGCAATGTATGCAACAGCTACATGTTGCCAGAAACCAGCTGAAGGACAGTTACATTTTTACTGCAATATGTGTAGTATATTTCTTAGCAAGTATTACACAGCGGTTAAGGTTCATGACCAATGGCATGATCTGGTAATAACGTACTTAGATTATGCAAAAGAAAAGGTGTATATTCTCCTCTTGCAGCATTGGTCTAATGCAAATGCATTACACAAGCAGACAGTTGCTACACTTCGAGCTTGAAATGAACATTCTTGTCAAGCGTGTGTAGCCAAAAAAGTGAACACAAACTTCTTTTCTGGTGAAGCACAGTTCCATATAAAAAAAGTTACAAATTCAATTACAAGAGAGACTGCATAGAACGTTAATTGCTTCACTACACTGATACTCTACAAAAGAGAATCTGTACTTGATTTTTAAGCATAAGTTTGACTAAGTTCACTAATGTTGCCTGCAAACAGTACTGCATTCAACATATGGAATTAAACCAAACCAGCAAGATTCTTTTAGAAATTACAGGTTAAAAGTAATTTTCCTCTTAAAGTCACAGTTCATCACACAATATAACACATTAAAAATGTATTACATGACTGTAAATTAAGTTACTAATTTCAATAATATGACATTTTCACTGCATTTCCTCTACATCATACATTTCAAAATCTAACGCATCCTGAACTAGTTTTGAAAAATAAACTCAAAAAATGAATTTTTTTTACTTAAAATACATGCGCTATAATGAAAGCCCAACTTTACTTCTGTTTGCATTTATCACTCGATTTTATTTTCAAAATTAGAACTTTCAACAAATATGGCAGTCACCAATATATGTGCACACACATATATACAAGTGCCTTTATGCTTGCAGAACATATAAATACACAGATAATACAAATAAATATACAGTTTATATATAAATAAAAATAGATTTGTGTAGATCAAACACACACAATATCCAATAACGCTATTTTAATTTTTTTGCTGCATTAACATTTCATATGACATAAAACACTGGCCTCAAGGATAAGTAAAGAGTGGTTTCAATTTTTATATTATAAAAGCACAGCATAATCATAATGTTATCTATTAACATATTCACTACCTTGAAAAAAAAAAAGCAAAATGTGTACTTTGGTTGTGAATTGGCTTGAAAGACATCTGTGCTGCTGTAAAATTATAATAAGGTAAAAATAAAAATAATGGCAGGCAAAAACCACAACTAACAGAGCGATGCAAGGCTATCCGGGTGCAGAACCATCCAATCCACTCGGGAAACAGCTCAATCCACAATCAAGGAGTTTATTCAAAAAAACATATAAAAAGCAGATAAAATACTGAGGCAAGCGCTTTCACCCAAATAGGGCTTCATCAGACCATGTACAAACTCTAAACACTACCCACTTTTAAACGAAAAAAGGCACCAAAGCAATTCCCTTCAAAAACCTATTCTATTAAAGAGACAGGGATACCCTCGATAAAAACATAAGTATATATATATATATATATATATATATATATATATATATATAAATAAATAATCACCAAGATGAAATCTCAAACACTCAACTCTTCTACCAAATCTAATATATACATATGGAAACATGTACAAAAAAGGAAACAGATGTACAAAAAAACAGATATATAAAACATATATTATAAAAGCTCAAACATACATAAAGTGCATAAATCTCTAAAAAAAACATGTACACAACACATCCATACATATTATATTAAACAAACACAAATATGTAATACATATAAAATCCCCATCAACTAATAGTTAGATGTGTTGAATATATTTTATGTTAAAGACAGGCATTTAAGTTGGGGATTTTATATGTATTACATATTTGTGTTTAATATAATATGTATGGATATGTTATATGTACATTTTCTTTGTTGAATTTGCGATTTCCCACCCAATGATCAAGGTTTCTTCCGACTAAGGTAAGGGATGAACTCTGCTTCACGTAGATGGAGAACTTATTCCATAGTGCGGGGACCATCTGATACATATTGGTCCCTCTAGCATGTTCTATTTATGTCGCAGGTAAAGTTCAGGTCTTTAGATCTGGTGCTGCTTGTCTTGCAGATTTGCAAAAGATCCAGAAGAGCTGGATCAGAGGATGCCTTACATGCTAGACATAAATCACATCTCAGTAACTTGTAGGAGATGGAGTACAGAGATCGGATGTTAAAGGTGATCTTTGCAGGACAGGGCATCCATACTCTGGATTCTCCTGGTAAGGAACCTTTGAGGCCATTCCAGCTGTTGCAAGTGTCTGGTTAGGTATATGCTACACTGGGCATTGTACCCAATGCTGGGTCTGCTAAGTGCTGAGTAGAGTGGTACTACAACTTCCTTAGACCTGGATACCACATAACCCTTGCTTATGAGCTGGGCGACACAACATGATTTTCTTACTATCTTGGCTGTGTGCTGGTTGAATGCCAGATTCCGGTTTACATATGTTCCCAGATCCCTAACTATCGAGTCAACTGTTATGGGTGTTTTATTAATGAAGTAGTTAACTTGGGTGGACGATTTGCCAAAAGGCACTATAATGCATTTCTTTGTATTCAGTTTTAATCCATGGCTTTCGCACCAGACATTTTTTTGCATTAGATACTCTTATAGGATGTTGGTGTCATGGGAAGAACCTAGGACAGCTCCCAATTTAGTAATTTGTGAACTTAGTAAGCCAGAGGCCTTTGACATTAACCTTGACCTCCAATAAATAGATGTAAACACGTGCATACCAAACACAGAGCCCTGGGGTACTCAGTTGGTGACTGGTCACTTGGTGGAGGTGGTCTCAGTTGTTCTGACTTCTTGGGTCCTACCTGTGAGTTATGTATGGATTTATGCCTAGTTCTGAGAGTTTCCTCAACAATAGTTGAGTAGGGTATTGTACCAAACGTACTGGCCAGGTCAAGGTAGTTGGTATGCACAGATTTCCCCTCATCCACAGCTGTGGTGATACTCTTGAAGTCTACTAGGTTAAGTAGACAAGAACATGTCTTAATAAAGCCACACTGGGATGGGTCCTGTGTTTGTAGGTTGCCAATGTCCTTGTTGATCATTTCCATGATTATTCATTCCATGGCTTTGCATATTAGACTTGTCAGACTGATGGGTCTATAGTTCCCAGGGTCAGTTGATGGGTCTACGCTTATGAACAGGGATGACTGTTGTGGCCTTATGGCCCTCCATTCACTTGGCATGTGACTGGTTTTGACGTTGTAGTTGAACAGTGTCTCAAGTGGTCCTACTAGTTCATGTTTTATGCTATTTAGGAGACAACCAGGGATATCGTCAGGGCCCACTTAAGCACGGTTTCTGGCCTTAGCAAGCACTTGCAGGACCTGCTTTCTGTTGATAGATGGAGGAGATATGCTAGAAGCAATTTCACAGAGGGAAGTGGGGGGTGTAGTAAAGTTAAATTCAGCCAGTAGATTTGCTATGCCACCCTTTTCAATGAAGGCTGTGCCACTTACAACCAGTTCTACATACTGCTGAGTATTATCTTCAAGGTTCCTGATATAGCTGAAGAAGGCATTGTGATTGTTGTTAGCCTGGGAGGCTAGCTTGACCTCGTAAGTTGCCTTGTTGGACTTTAAATAATAAACTAAGAGGTCTAATAGTTGATTCAGAGTGTTTTTTTTTTTTTCATCTCTGTGTGAGTTGTTCTTTCTGAGTGTGGCCATGACTTTTTTCCTTTGTTATACAGCCTGTTAAGGAAAGGATTTCACCAGTGTGGTTTGTTTTTGATGTTAGATTTGGGCTTACTTCTGGTTGGTACAGCAACCTCATTGCAGCCTTTTAAATGTTTCTACAGGATTTCTATAATTAATTTTGCATAGGTAGACATGTTCTCAGGGTTTGGGGAGCCATAAATTTTGACAAATTGTCACTTAATAGGAGAGAGTTCCAAGATGGCTAGACACCGAGTAACAGCTTAATTTCAGCTTTTCCAGTGTGAAAACAGAAACGGAGAAAAGAGAACCAGTGAACTTCTCTTTTTAGGTAAATTTTAATAACTGGCTGTTAAGTGCACTACCTGGATGCCAGCAAAAAGAAATTCAGAGACCCTCCAAGAACATCAATCACAAAAGGTGAGGAGAACACATTGACTGGGAAGAATCCTGCAGATGTTCATCAGAAAGCAGTGCAAGTTACAGCTGTGGTGCAATACATCACTTCCAGTAATCTAGAGGAAACATGCTCAGAACAAAGTAAAATAAATAAAACACTGAAAGGAGTACCTCAACGCAAATAACAAAAAGCAGGACAAAAATGGAAGAAGCTTTAAACAGATATTCAGGTCAGGTGATAAATCTGCAAAAAGTAGAGGTTGAAATGAAGAAAGGCTGAATATGAAACTGCTCATGAAAAGAGGCTTCAAAACATAATAGAATCAGAGGACAAAGCATGTAAGGAAAAACCTGAGATTTTCTGCTGTACCAGGAAAGCTGGAAGGAACAGACTGTATTAATTTTATGACAGAGCAAATAAGCAACTGGACTGGTATTCCACAGCAGGAGGTATTAACGGAATGGGCACATCATGTGTATGCTCCAAACCTGGTCATTAGAAAGCAACCTAGACCTTTAAATATTAAAGTTACAATCCTATCGGCAAAAAGAGTTGATTCTGACAAAACTGTGATAGAAAGAAAGTACTAGTGTGAGACAGTAGAGTGTTTGAAGGAAATGATTACTCACTGTACACCATGAAGAGGAGAAGTAAATTTATTTCAGCTATCAGGGAATGTAAAGAAGCAGGTGTGAGATTCAAGCTGCTATATCCAGCTATTTTCAGAATATCCTTTCCTGGAGTATCAAAATCAGTTTTTGATGCAGAACATGCCAACAAGGAAATCAAAGTTTGTCCAAAAAAGTGAGCTAACTGAAGATTCTGCTTCTTATTCTTCTAGTAATAAAGACCATAGAGAAACTATGCTAGTGAAACATTTTCCAATGTTTCAAAGGAAAATAAGTGGTTGGGAGACAGAAAAAAAGCTCAAGAATTGGCAAGAACCAGGATTACATCAAAAATGAAGCAGAGACTGGATCTGGGAGATGGAGATCAATAGAAAGAAAGCCAGCAACTCTGCAAAGGATAAACAAAAGTGGGATTACAAAGTATTAAATTATATTTGTTTAAATGACAAAAGAAGGAAAACCTCTAAATACTGGATGACTTTGACTTTGTTAAACTTACAGGGGACTCCAAAACATATGCCCTACTTCATGTCGAAAGTGTTAACTACAAAAGTTAAACAAAACTTTTTTCTTAACAGTGGCATTTTTTAATGCAGGACATAAAATGCATTCTGTAAAGTGCTCTTATTTATATTTTTGTATAATAGGGATACTAAAGTTAAAAGGTGCCCCCATTATATTTTTCTTCTTCTTTCTCCTTGTTCAGTTGTAAGAAATGTCAGCACTGCAACACAAAAAGATAAGAAAACACTGGACAAAATGGCACAATGAAAGAAAAATCAATATGCTTTTTCTTGCTTTTGCATAGGGAATGACTGGATTAAGACCCTTGGCTTGATCTAATAATTTTTAAGGAGAAACAAATAAATAAAAGAACAGTGAATATAATGAAAAGTTTTCCTCTAGCAAATAAATGAGAATTTTTAAGGAGAAACAAATAAAAGAACAGTGAATATAATGAAAAGTTTTCCTCTAGAAAATAAATGAGTATTTGGAGTGGAGGCAATTTTGTATCTGGTTTTCATGTTTCTACGGATATAATCTGATAAGGGGGCAAGAGAATCAGAATACTTCCTTCTTTCAATGGTGGGAGATAATGTTTTCTAAAAGCATTCAAGTGTTTTTCTGTTCTGGGACAGAAATAAAGACAAGACAAAAAAGACAGCACAGGCTGTACAATGTGCCTTAGCACCAATGACTTTCATTATAGGGTAATTCAAGCCTTTTGAGTATTACGGTCAATTTGGGACAATTGTTCCTATTAGGGGGATTAAATTCATTACTTGAAGATGTACACAATTTTGTGTGGTAGTATTAAATTAATAGGTTTTAGGGGTAGTGTGTGTGTTTGTGTGTGTGTTCAGTTTTGGGGGGTTTCATTAAAACAGAAAATGTCATAAAATGTGCCACCAGTTCAAATGTATGTGACAATTGTATAAAAGATCAATCTGCCAAACATTAGTGTACTCATGTAACACAAAAGCTGAAACTTTTCATTTAAAAAAAAAGCTGTTACTAATGACAGCACTTACCTCATCTCTAAACGTGAATGGTCTCACAGATTTATACAAAAAAGAAAGAACAGTGAACTACATTAAAAAATGCAGAGTGCAAATAGCTATGCTACAGGAGACACATTTGGAAAGAACTGAGCATATGAATTTGATAAAGCACTTGATAAAACACTTATGAATGGCACAGTGGTGCAGCGGTTTGTGTTGTCACTTCACAGCAACAGGTTCTCTGGTTCAATTCTCGACTGGTGTGCCTTCTGTGTGGAGTCTGCATGTCCTCCCTGCATTTGTTTGGGTTCTTTTAGTGCTCCAGTTTCCTCCCATGTCACAAAGACATGCATCTGGAGTGTTTCTCCCGGGACCTCCACTTGTTCCAAGTTGGACTTTCCTGGTAAAACAAATGTTAAATAAAATAAAGAAAGAAAGGATTTCAGGATGGTTACTTAGTGGAATACCTGGGACAAAGAAAGGAAAAGGGGAGTGTTTATATTAATTGCAATAGAAGCTCCAATAGTGATAAAAGAGGGAAACAAAGATAACAATGGTACATTTGTAGTACTAACGGGCTACTGGCAAGGGAAGAGGATTACACTGGCATGTATTTATATTCTTCCCAAAAATGCTATAATGGAGCTTAAGAAAATTCTGGGAGAAAATCATCTTTCAGCAGGCGATATTACTTACAGATGGAGACTAACATTTGAGTTGCAGCAGAGAAGATGCATCTGGGGGGACTCAAAAGGGAAAATATAACAAAAGAAAGAGTAGATTTTTGAAAAAATATGAAAATGTTTGCTATGGAAGATGTGAATTCAGTAGCAGGAGTTTTGGAGTGAATTTACAAATTACTTCCCAAGGTACAAAAGGTGCTGCTGTAGCATTGTCGCCTCACAGTAAGACGCTGTCCTGTTCGATTCTCAGCTAGAGCGTCTTGTGTGTGGAAACATGCGTGAATGGGCGTACCTTCGTTGAAGATTGTGCGTCAGGGCTGGCAACTCTGCACGTAAAAATCTGCCGCCAATCATTAGTGGACCAGAGTTCCGCTGTGGCAACCCCTAACCAGGAAAAGCCGAAAGACACAACAACTTCCCAAGGTACAAAAACTGTGCTAGGCTAGACAGAAATTATATTTCTCAGGAAGATGTGCATTTAATTAAAAGTTTTGATACGCATCCAATAACCATTTCAGATGACACATCAAAAATAACTTAAATAAAAATGCAGGATAATGAAATAAAAAATGACACACTGACTTCCCTGCCTATCTGTTAAAAAAGAAAATTAAGGAGTAGGTAGTTAAAATTTGGGAGTTTTTAGGCAAGATAGAAATTTCTTCTGAACATACAGCAAGGAAGTACGATAAAATTAAAGTGGAGTTTAAAAACAGGGTAAAAAAGTTAAGTAAAAAGAATTATTTAGAGGGATTGACAAAGGTTAACGTATTGCAGAATTAAGGGAATCCTACAAAAAAAAAAAAAAAAAAAAAAGACAGGAACAACTGCAGAGCGCTAAACAGAAAATAAAGGTTTACACCTCGATAACATGGGAGTTTAGAAAGACTGGTGTTAAGCAACTGTTTTTTTACAGTAACTCAAGAGCAGAAAAACATTTATGACTACGGCAATAGAAAGTAGAAAGGGTTGTCACCAAGCTTAGAGTGCCTATAACAAGGAAGATGACGAGAGATCCTGTAGAAGTATTAGAAATATTTCAGAAATTTTATGAACATCTATATAAAACAGACAAACATGAAAATCAAGAAAAGGTAGAAATGGAATTTTTTATGGAAGAATTGAACATGTCAAGGTTAAATGTAGATGAGGCTCAATTAATAATAGTTAGGATAGGGAAAGATGAGATAAAAATGATGATATATACCTAATCTACAGATGGTATTACTCTGGAAGTTCGGAAGCTAGGAGGAAATAAACTGAAAGATCTGGAAGGTTTTGTTTAACAGTATTTTAAAAAAAAAAAGAGAAGATGCATCAACATCCTGGAAGAAAGCAATGGTGGCTATAATGCCCAAAGATAGAAAAACCCATTAGACCCAGCTTCATATAGGCCCGCTTTGATTCTAAACCACGAGTATAAAATGTTTAGGTCTATATAACTGCTAAGAGAATGGCAAAGTGGATGCCAAAATTGACAGATATGGATCAATGAGGCTTTGGGGAGGGGAGCAACATTAACGGAACAATGATGATCTAAGAGGGAAGCAGAATGTAAGAAAGTACCACTGTTGTTGGTGGGTCTTGATGCAGAGAAAGCATTCAGAGTAAGCTGGGATTTTAGGAGTAGGGCAATGGAAGTATTTGCATTCCCTGACAAAATTGTAAGGTTGATTAGGAGGATATATGAAGGATAGCGGGAAACTTCAAGTGATTGTGTTTCTCTCTGACAAGTCTTGTTTGAAGAGAGGAACCAGGCAGGGGTGTTCTCTTTCCCCTGTGTTATTTGCATTAAATTTACAACCACTAGGAAAGGAAATGAAGGACTCAGAAATTCAAGGATACGACTGGTATGGTAGTCAAGAAAAGCTAGCTTTATATGCAGATGATTATTTTATACCTGATAAAACCAAAACGACACTTTGGTGTTGTGGAACATTCTGAGACAGTTTAATCTTTTCAAGATACAAAATTAATCAAGATGAAACAAAGGCAAATAGCTGTACACTATGTATCCACACACAAATTGCTTCAGCAATACCCATATTTATGTAGATATGATAAAATGAAGCACTAAGCAGTATGGATTAAACAGTATTCTGTTATGGCAGCTAAGGATACGTGGAAAGAGACTAAACAATGGATAACACAAAACCTGAGAAACTGGAAGCTCTGTTTTATGGATACGACTAGCAAGATATAAGCAGTGACAATGTTTTTAGTCCCTTTAGCTTTTTACACAAGTCTGGTATAGTTTAACCAACAGGAGGAGAAATTATGGTTAACAACTAATAAAGAATTGAAGGATTTTATCTGGGAGGGGAAGATGACAAGAGTCAAGTGGGATAAGCTGATCCTTCCAACAGAACAAGGTGGTTTGGGATTACCTGATTTGAAGGGGTACTTCAGTACTACAGAATTAAGGCTCCTATACATAACACAAGCAGAAATCTATACTTCAAAGTGAAAAGGGATGATGATTAAATGGGGGGGACTCTAGAAACAAGGAGAGACTGGGGTTTTGGATGCAGATCTTTAAGGAGAATAAAAATAACCATACAGAATATTATATTCATAAAATAGCAGAAAGCATTCTAAGTAGTAAGCAAACACAGGGATGGAGAAAGGAGATTCTGATGACAGGGATGATCGCAATTAGGAACACAGACAATAAGCAAGAGGGAGCTGGAATGTAGTGGAGAAAACTGCCAAAGGACTCAAGGTATTGGGACCAAATAATTAGATGGGAAAAGGTAATAGAATGGGAAAGCAGCCAAGAATTTATTTGGACTGCAGGATAGAGATTGCCTTTCCCATCAAGGATTGATATCAGAATATAGGCCAAGAGAAAGAAATAGGGGGATCCTAAGTAAAAAAACCAGCACTGGCAAAGTTTTTAGTAGAATCTAGAACAGAAACTGATGTTAAAGTGATAATTAATAGGGCATATAAAATACTGCACGATAACTGTAAGAATCAATTAGAGTAGGTTAGAAAGGATTGGGAAGAGAAATTGGATAAGCAAGTCACAAAGTAACACTGGGGGATGGATGTACGTATGACTCCCAAAAGATTTAGGATCTTTGCTAGAAGTGCTTGCATAGGTATTTTTATACCCCAAGTAGATGCCAAAGAATTTTTCCTCAGGTAGACTGCAAATTTTGGAGGTGTAATGGGGAAAAAAAAAAAAAAGAGGTAATGGGAACATATTTTTGGGGAGTGTAATGAGTTGGCAGACTACAAATTCCCTGCAGACTACTCTATCACAAATACTGGTTGAGCAAATTGGTGTAACTAAGGAAATGATTTTTTGAGCTACAATAAAGAATCAAAATTGCCTAGACATAGTAAGGCTTTCCCAAGCCTAATTATGGTGGCTGCTAAAATAAAAACATTCACTAGAAAATGGAAAGGAGTCTAAACCAAAAGCAGTGAATACAGCAACAGATAAAACAACTGGAAATGGGAATTTTATAAAATGGTAAGAGCAAATTGTATAGAAAAATGGGAACTGTGGGAACAATACAAGCAGAATAATGTTTTGGAAGAGGAATAAGGTTTAAAAAAAGGTAGGATTTGAATGAGCTATGTAATGTTTGACTGGAAATGACTGGACAGATTATAAGTGATGTATAATGTTTGCAATTGAAAGTATGTCAGTATGGTTTATTTTCATTTATATAACTGCATGACTGCCTATGTCATAAGTAATAATTTAATAAAGAGCAATTTCTCGTAAAAAAAAAAAAAAAAGTGTCACTCAATAGGATGAAGATTTCTTTAGAATGGTCCCCAACTGTTAAGTTTAGTTGGGTTTTCCAGATTGATTTTTATATTGAGAGAGATAGCTTTATGATCTGATGTCACCAATGAGGATATGATATGGGGGGGTGCAACTCATTTTCATGTTGGCAAGACCTAGGTAGTCATTTGACCCTCTGGTCAGGGTGTTTGTCCAGGGGGTAAAGTCTCCTATGAACAGGGTAACTAGTTGGATGGTGAGCACCTCTAGTAAGTCTAGGTAAGAGTTGTGAGGTAAACTTCATGGATCACATAGAGTGACCTGTAGCTGGCCAGGACATAGTAAGGAACCTTGTTTATGGATACCTGAATGTGGATGAACTTTGGGGCATCTTCCTGTTTAACCAAGCTAGAGTTACATTGCTGCTAACAACTCAACTCAAGACCTTTCCAACTTTAGCCCAGTCTGTGCTGCTGGTGGTCTAAATGATAGGCCTGAAGAAAACTGAATCTTTCTTGGACCTAGATGCCATGCCCTTGATTATAAGTTGATCCACACACAATGATTTCCACCTAAAACACGTGTTGGTCTAAAGCTAGTTTATAATCTGCATACATACTCAAATCCCTGAATATTGGTTCAACTCTTGGGGTGTGTTATCAATATGGTATTTTTCTAGGGTGGATAACTTCCCAGAAGGTACTACAATGCATTTCTTGACATTGAGTTTTGAGCTGTGGCTTTGGCACCAGTCATCTGTCTGTGTTAGGCCTTCCTGAAGGATGCTAGTATCTTGGGGGATTCTAGGACCACTCGTAGTTCGCATTCATCTGCAAACTTGGTCAGCCAAAGTCCCTTGACACTGACCTTGACTTTCTAGTAGTAGATGCCAAAAAGGAACAGATCCAGCACAGAGCCCTGTGTGACTCAACAGTGATCAGTCTCTTTGTGGAGGTGGCCTTGTTATCCTAACTTCCTGGGTCCTGAGAGCCAGCTGGCTATCCAGAGTGAAACGTGGGGAGGTTTATGCCTGTATCCATGAGTTTCTTTACAATGCCCAAGTGGGGTATTGTATCAAAAAGCACTTTCCAAGCATTTTCCTGCTCTAGCTGATGAGGATGGGGCAAAGGTACATATTAGAAGCCAAAACAATTCAGATAAGAGTGCATAAATTATTGCTCTCTTTTTCACAACTTCTCATGTAATTAGTTCAGTGCCTGCATTTACCCGATGTGAAGATTTCCTCTGTTTTAATGATCTGCATGATCAATATTATTATCAGCTCGGGTGCATACATATGGTTCATATATTAGTAAATATATTTTGGTTATGTCTTTTTTTTTTTTTTTTTAATGTTACATGCTACATTTTGAGTCAAATTTCTTCAATATCTGCAAGCAGATTTCTTAGTACTGAAGCTATTGCAAGATAAGTTTAGTTTCTGGACTGTAATGTACAGTATGTCCATCATCACAGCTTTCTAAGGTAGCAGAAAAATTGCGCCATTCCAGTGCCTGACCACTTCATTCAGCAGATTTAGTCATCCTTACTGAAACACAAGCTGCTCCCCTTGCCTAGATATTCCACTTACCATTGTTTGTCAGTGGCAGCTCACACCACTCTTATTTTATTTTTGTGAAGGAGGCCTGCACAGAGCTTGAAATTCTGTCAACCACCCAGGTATACTAGGTGTCATATAAAAAAATTATCTTATTATAGCTTGCAAAATAAAAAAAAATATACAGGTGAAACATGTTCCACTGTACAAAAAGCAAATCCACCACCTACCCTGCAAGCCAAGAACAAATAACTATCAGTAAATAGCAGCAAATCTAATACTGGTTTACTAATTAAACATTCATATGAAAACACAAAAAAGACACTGAACTTACTTTTTAAAAAATGTATTATTAATTTAATATATTTATATATACAAAGAAAGGAAGAAATTCAATACCATATACCGTTATACAATGATAGAAATACATTGAATCATCAAGGTAATCTTGTACAATTAATACTTTTAAGAGTCTTGGTATTTCAATAGCAGCATTTCAAGGTTATTCCAACCACTAAAAGTCTTAGTAGGATTTATAGATCTTGTTCTGATTAGGCACTGAACCTCCATTTCCAACACATGCAATAAAATGGGGTTTACTGACCGACTTACAGACTTGCTGTATGTATTCCATAAAATTTTAGAAGAGAGTCATGAACTTTTTATTAAATACATGACCTCTGTAAATTACACTATCTTTGTGTTAGGAAGTCAAGTGCATAAATGGCTCAAACTATGCTTATATTTCTGTATAAACCATTATCAATATTCTATTGGAAACATTTTCAAGGGAAATCATTCCCAATTAACACAGCTAATGTAAATAGGGGCTCATGGTAATGTGCCTGCAAGCTGACCATAAAGTAATTCACAAAGACACATCAATTGTTGTTGGACATATATACTGCAGGCGATTGGCCCCGTCCTTCCACTTCCCTGGTAACAGCACCTTCCACTTTTTATTTTTAACAGTTTCATTGAATTAACACATTTTAAAGAATGACACGAGTACAAATGCATTAAATGCATTAATAATAAGCCACAAAAAGATTTACATTGTTGATTTTGTGCAGTATTTGTTTTCTTTTTAACCATTTTCATTCACTCCAACATAGCATTATGTGTTGAATTTCGATTCCTTTCTTCCCTTTAACCTCATTCCCCCTCTTGAACATTATCCTGCATGAACTGTTCCCTTAAATTCTATTAACTACTATTCAATTTGACCCTTCCCTTTTCTAAAGATCATACCTCCCATTCTTTTTTCTCCGGTGCAACACTCAACAATTTAATTACAATTTGTTTAGATTTTTATTTCCATTTTTTAATAATTACATTTGGGCAAAAAATAGCATTAAAATTAGTTAAGGACTACTGAGTATAGGCAAGTCAGATTATTTCCACTGTTACAACCATTTGTTCCCCAAATATTTCTGACAAAGTACTCTGTGTAGACTTTTGACATCTGCTAATGTATTACACCCCCCCCCCCAAAAAAAAAAAAGTGTTTCCAATTACCTCTCTCTTTCACACCCCCAGCATGTGCAATGTACTTTAGGAAAACATTATCTGAAGTCTGCTTGGGGTATAAAAATACCTATGCAAACACTTCCATGCAAAAATCATATACCATCTGAACTTTGCTGCATACATAGGAGGCATACAGGTGTCCTCCCATTGCTTCTTTGTAAACTGCATCTCCATTTTCTCTTCCAAACCTTTTCTTATGTTCTCTTACTGATTATTTTAATTTTCATGCAATATTTCATACATCCTATTAAGTATTCCTTTTTATCAGCAGCTTCTGTTCTGGTCTCAACTAAAAACTCTACCAAAGCTGTTCTTTCATTTATCACTCCCATATCCCTTTTGCACTTCATGTTTGTTGATAAAGTGCTGTGATAAAATTTTTGGCAAAATTTCAGCTACTTAAAATTTGCTTTCCAGTCTCCTGCACTCAGCACAAGAAGTGCACCACTACAGATGTTAATCTATGTATGTACAAAGGTCCGACTACTGTGGCTTGCACCACAATATAAATGAGATGTTGTCCAAAACATATTGGAAGTGTTAACATATTCAGAGGCCCAACAATGTGTGTGATAGAAGCTCTGATCATATAATGCACTACACTGCAAGCTAAGCCAATACCTAGGGACTCACCCAGATGCATACCATACTAATGCAGTAAATCACCAGAGAAGCAACTACATGCTGTAGACTACAAAATGTATGTTGGATAGTATCCTTCTCACCTTGTAAGTGGCTACCTAAGCAATAAACGGTAGCAGCTATGTCTCGTTCAGCAGCACTGCTAGTAGAGTCCATTACCCTCATATTAAGAACATACATGTAGGTTTAGTTTTATTACAGCAGTCTAAGTTGCATGACTGGTGCATACAGATGTTGTAAACTACTAATGTGTAGACTTTGTAAATGTTGGTGCATACAGATGTTGTAAACTACTAATGTGTAAACTTTGTAGAGTTGCTCTACAGCATTCAGGGCAACATTTACCTACTCTTGTGAACTTGTATACTTTGCTCCGTCACATAAGCAAATACATAATCACACTCATTTGTTTTTATTTATGTTCTTTACAGAGAACTGCACATTTCTTTTTTCCCTCAAAGATTTGTGTCCCTGTACCTGATAAAACAAAGGGTACAGCTACTCAACTGACCCTACAATGGGACCTTGGTGTAAGGGCCACCTTCACTCACCTTTAAACTTCCCTTGGATCACTGAAAACTCCAGATATTGTAGTCACAGAACACTGTCACCAGTACCGCTCTTTCTCTCCTGTCATACTATACATATTAAAGTGAGTGTCAATCACCAGCCCTCTTAGACAATACAATTCTTTCACCAAGTCCTTGCACTGATTTGGGCAATGCCGAAGGCTTCCACAGCACCTGTATGCCTCGGGTCCTAGTGGCCTTGCCCACTTCAACCACTCCTCCACAAGCCAAGTGCCTTTGTACATTATCAGTAGCCTATCACTCACAGGAGTTTACAGCAAATAAAAGTGACATATCAGACCATGTTAACCTATCCCTTACAGCACAACGCAGCCAGTCACACAAAGCCTACACTGTCATTTTTAAAACACTTTGAGGGCTTGTCACCATCCAATCTACACAGTTGCTGCATCTCAAACAAGTCCTTTCTATATTAAATCACTCAAGACAGGTTTATGTATACAAAAAGAAACATGTAGATAGAAAGTACAGTTTTGTACCTACCATAAATGTAGATCTCCGATAGGCATGCATCTGCAGTCCTTACAAATGGGTTGTCCTGTCGTCAGGCAGCCCTTCGGTCGGCCGGATTCCAAAGTCTGGGTCTGGCCTCGGCTGGGGTCGCACTTCACCCGACGTCACAGCTGCAGTTCTTCGGGTAAAAAGGCATCAGCCGACGCCATTTTCCTCAGTGTTTCTTGCCCCAGATGCCAGGTGCCCTCTAGGAAGGCTAAATTTGGATAAATTCAAATGGTTCCAAATAGAGCAAACAAAAAATAAGCATGTATGTACATATATACAAACAAATACACCATAATAGATTCCCCCAGCCAGCTACAAGATGGGCAAATACCCTAGGAGTGCCACAGAGGGGAAGGAGGGTGGGTAATCCTGACTGCAGATGCATGCCTATCGGACATCTACATTTATGGTAGGTACAAAACTGTACTATGTCCTTCAAGGATGCATCTGCAGTCCTTACAAATGGGTAGAATACCATAGCCAAACTGGGGGAGGAGGAGAAATAAGATTATGGTGTAGTTAAGATCCCTTGCAAAACAGCAGTGGCAAAACCTGCTCGGGATCTGGAGTATAAAGGTAAATTATAATGCTTGGCAAATGTATGCACGGAGCTCCAAGTAGCAGCCTCTAAAATGTCTTTGGTAGCCACTCCTCGTAGAAAAGCTGTGGTAGTGGCTGTAGCCCTTGTAGAGTGAGGCCTGATGTTTTCTGGAGTTTTCTTCCCATGGTAGGAGTAACAAAATCTAATGCAATTTCCTATCCACTTAGAGATTGTCTGTTTTGAAATTGCTTTTCCTTCCATTCCTGTTGCATATGCTACCAGTAGCTGGTCAGTTTTTCTATTGCTCTTGGTCCTGTCCAGGTAGTAGCGTAATTGTCTATGTACATCCAAGGTATGCAAAAGTCTCTCCCCTGTTCTGTGGGTTGGGGAAGAATGTAGGTAGGTGGATAGCTTGATTTAAAGATACCCTGGAGACCACCTTTGGCATAAAAGTAGGATTTGTTCTCATGGACACTCTTATCTTGATGGAAGATCAGGAAGGGCTATACTGCCATTAATGCCTGTAGCTCAGATACCCTTCTTGCTGAAGTGATTGCAAGCAGGAAGGCAGTTTTCCATGATAAGTATTGTAATTCTGTTGTTGCTGCTGGTTCGAAAGGAGGGAGTGTCAACTTTTCTAGCACAAAGTTCAAGTCCCATGCTGGCAATGGTGGCTTCCTAGGTGGTTTTACATTTTTAATTCCTCTCAGAAACTGCCTGAGCAGAGGATGTGAGAAGACTGGAGGATCCAAGTTGTATTCTGCTGAAATAGCTGATGCATGAATCTTAATGGAAGAATAGGACAGGCCGTTGTGGAAGAGCTCTGCCAAGTATTCCAGGATGTTGGCTATGTTTACCAGTGACACATTTTCTCCTTTTGCAGTACTCCAAATGTGATATCTTTTCCATTTTGCTGAATATTTTTTCTTGTTGAGGGTCTGCGAGCCTCCAAGATAATGTCTTTAACCCTTTGGGATAAATTTGGGTTATTTGGTGTTATGCAATGTTCCAGGCAGTCAGCTGCAGTGTTTTCAGGTTTGGATGCAGGGTGTTGTAGTTGTTCTGTGTTAACAGTAAGGGAACTAGGGGTAGAGGCCATATTTGTTCCGAGACATGCTCCTCAGTAATGGGTACCAATGTTGCCTTGGCCAGTCCGGAGCTATCAGGATGATCCTTGGACGGTCCTCTTTGATCTTCAATAGCACCTTGTGCATCAAAGGAAGTGGTGGGAATGCATATGCTGTCAGGTTTTTCCAACTGAAAGATAGGGAGTCCACTTTCCAAGCAAGTGGGTGGTACGTCCTTGTGCAGAATTTCTTCAGTTGGTGATTGCGTGGGGATGCAAATAAGTCTATTTCTGGTAGTCCCCATTTTCTTGTAATGGTTTTGAAGATGTCCGGATGCAGCATCCATTCGTGGGCATCCGTGGTAGTTCTGCTTAGTATGTCTGCCAGAATGTTTTCTTTTCCTGGCACAAAAATTGCTTGTAACTGAATGTTGAAGCTCAGGGCCACATTCCAGAGGTCCATTGCCATCCGGCATAGAGGGTACGAATGTGTGCCTCCCTGTTGGTTGATGTATCACATAACTGTGGTGTTGTCTGTCCTTATCAACAGTTGACCTTGTCAAAGAAGTGGTCTGAATGTCTGAATTGCCAGTTTTACTGCCAGCATTTCCTTTTGATTTATGTGTAGGTGCAGTTGGTCTCGAGTCCATAAGCCTTGTATGCACTTGTCCAGCATGTGCGCCCCCCAACCGAGGTCTGAGGCGTCCGTTGTGATGGTCTGGCTTGGTTGAGTGCTGTGGAAGGGCAGTCCTTTGTTTGATTGACAGGCCTGAGCCCACCATTGGAATTCTTGCTTCAGGCATGGGATTATTGGAATTTGGGTTTCTAGGCTGTGCATGTGCTGAGACCATAAATTCCTTAGGTACCACTGTAACTTTCTCATATGCAGTCTGGCATGTGGAACCAATATTATGCAGGATGCCATGAAACCCAAGGCTTGCAGGACTTTTCTTGCTGTTAGCTGGTTCTTCTTTGTTAATGCCAAGAAGTAGAGAGGTAGTTGCTCCTGTTTTTCTACTGTTAGGAATGCCATTTGTTTTGATGTGTCCAGTTCTGCACCCAAAAGGTTATCCTTTGGGATGGTATCAGCCTTGACTTTTTTATATTGACTGTGTATCCCAGAGCTTGCAGTAGATAAATGACCCTTTTCAAGTCTTCTGCTAGCTTGTTTTGTTGTCCGCTTGCAACAGGCAGTCGTCCAGGTAAGGGTAGATTTGGATTCCCTGAAGCCTGCAATGAGCAATTACTGATGCCAGGCATTTCGTGAACACTCTGGGCGCAGTAGATAAGCCAAAGGGCAATGCTGAGAATTGATAATGCTCTGATCCTGCAAGAAATCTGAGGTATCTTCTGCAATTTGGTCGTATGGGGACGTGCAGGTATGCCTCCTTGAGATCTAGAGTTACCAGCCAAGACTCCTTGCCCAACATGGGAAGAAGTTGCTGTAGGGTCAGCAGTTTGAATTTTGGGACAATGAGGTATGTGTTTAAAGCGGACAGATAGAGAATAGGTCTCCATTGGTTTTCTTTTCTTGGTACCAGGAAGAGCCTGGAGTAAAATCCTTGTCCTTGCTCCATAGATGGTACCTTTTCTACAGCTCTCATCCTTAGTAAGTGAGTTATTTGTTTTAGAGCTTCTGCCTTTTGATTTGGAGGAAGGTTTGGCATTCCTCTCTTCTTTAGTAGAGTATGGAAGTGAAACCTGTAACCTTGGTCTATTGTCTGCAAAATCCACTTGTCTCCTGTGATGTAATGCCAGTTTACTGAAAATAAGGCTAGTTTCCCGCCTAAGGGTGCTTCTAGTTGTTCCCTGGTAGGCGGTGCCAGAGCCAAGTCACTGTGATTGTCCTGTAGTAGTGGTGGCGGCTGTATCTGTGGCTGTACCTTGCTGGTTGTTAGCCTGCCACTGACGTCCCCTGTAGGCACCTCTGGATTGACCTCTGCCTCTTGAGCGCCTATTCCTGCCTCTCTGAGCTCTGGAGGTGTCTGGAAAGGACCAATTCTTGGACGGCAAATTCCTGCTAAACCTTGGAGGTTGGACCTGTAAGAAATCTTTGACTGTCTGGACCGATTTTGCCTTCTCTTCCATCTTCTTCAGCACCTGTTGTGCAGGAGAGCCAAGCAAATTGATCTTGTCCATGGGAGCATCTAGTAGCTTTGATTTGACATGGTCTGGTAAGGCCTGCTCTTTTAACCATGCATGTCTTCTGATCACTGTGCCAGTCATGGCTGATCTAAAGGAAGCCTCCAGTGCATCATAGCCGCATTTTAAGGAATGATTACTGACCTGCTGAATGTTATTTACCATTTCCTGAACAGATTTTTTGTCTAATGGTTCATCTGAGGACAGCTGTTTAGTTAATTGGTCTAACATAAATTCTTGATACTGGATCATGTGGAATTGACAGTTCAAGGCCCTAGCTGAAAGAGTAGCAGAAGTGTAAACTTTTTTACCCAATCTCTCTAAGGCCCTGGATTCCCTTTCAGAGGGGAGGGTTTTTTTTGGCAGAGGTAGCTGCTACCGCCTTAGGTCCCTGGGAGATAGTTTCGGGATCTGCAAAAGTAGCCTTATACAAATGATAATGTGTGTCCGGGACCCTGTAGTACCTATCGGGCTTAGCAGGGGCCGGAGGAAGTGAATCAGGAGCAGTACAAGCATCATTAAATGCATCATCCACAACAGTCAGAACTGGAGGGATGGCTAAAGGCCTATGCTGTGGTAAATGCAGAAAGGTTCTAAGCCTTTTTCTAGAGTCTGAAAAATCCTGGCCCTGCCACTGAAATTGTTCCCTCATGGCATGCAAGGTTTCCCCAAAGGAAAATTCCTCAGGCGGAGAGGCAGAAGGAATGGACTCTTCAGCATCAGAGTCTTCATAAGGGGAGAAAGAACCCTCTGGAGGGTTTGAATTATCTGAATCATCAGAGGAGTCATCTGTAGAAACTGGCTCAGGGGGCTCTGCTCTAGGCCTCTTCTCTGGAGGTGGGTGAGAAGCCCTGTCTGGGTGAGGTTGGGATCCCCGGATCAAAGAAATGAGATCCTCTGCTAGACTAAGCATTTGTGAACTAGAACTAGAGCTAGGCCTGTGAGAGGGGGTCTTAGCAGGCACAGTTTTGGTAGATTTAGCTGCTTTAGCCCTGGCAAAGGCCTTAATCGACATGGTTGCAGGTGGCCTAGCAGCTCCACGTGCAGGGGTTGAAATATCCAAGGGGATAGTATCAGATAAATCCTGGGAACCTGCAAGAGCAGGTGGGATTTCAGTAGCCGATTCCACCAGGTTGGATGAGGCCTCGGTAGGAGGTAAGCTTTCGGCTGAAGGAAGAACCGCGAGCTCGGTTTCAGCCGAAACCGAGACACTCGAGGTTGGCTTAACCGTGGTTTCGGCCGAAACCGCGGACCGCGAGTGTCGGTCCTTTTCCTTGCGCTTTTTAGATATTTGCGTAGTCGGAGGATCCGACGGCATAATATAAGCAAAAGCGGAGCCGAAAAACTCCTCAGCAAATTCCGACCGACGTCTAAGCGTCCGTCGGTTAAAAGAAGCACAGGCTAGACAAGCTGCTAAGTCATGGTCTGGGCCTAAACAAGGTAAGCAGTAAGAGTGGAAATCTTTATGAGGTATTTGTTTCCCACAAGTTAAACAGTTATTCACTTTTTCTGACATCGGCTGAGGCAAGAAAGAGTCCCCAACGGGGTACTTAGCTTTTTAGAAGTCTTCGGTAGTAGTAGAAGTATTCGGTAGTAGTAATCTCTGGTTCTGACCGACCGGCACTTGCGAACAGCTTCTGCTTCGGGTGCCACGCGGTAAGAAAGACTGAGGAAAATGGCGTCGGCTGATGCCTTTATACCCGAAGAACTGCAGCTGTGACGTCGGGTGAAGTGCGACCCCAGCCGAGGCCAGACCCAGACTTTGGAATCCGGCAGACCGAAGGGCTGCCTGATGACAGGACAACCCATTTGTAAGGACTGCAGATGCATCCTTGAAGGACATCATGATGTATGATAATAAATACGGTGTACTTTTACCTCTCCTAAAAACAAATGGACTTGCTGAAAAATATATTACAAAAAGAAATTCAGTCTATAAACAGAAGCCTTCTAGCTGCAATATATCATAGGTTCGTAGGTGTGTACTAGGCTAATGGCCTTGGAACCTTTACAAGCCTAGCCCAAAAAAGCAACCTAGGCACCGTGCCACCCGATATTAGCTCACAGTGCCCCTATCCAGTAGGGCAACTGGAGTGATCCCTGGGGTGAACAGTCTGTTATTCATCCACTCGTCAAGATTTCTCTTGAAGAGTCCAGAGAGGTGCTCTGCTTGACATGAATGGGAAGCAGATTCCAGAGTATGGGCAGTCTTTGGAAGATGAACCTGTCCCCCCAGCAGGTTCTGTTAATTGTAGTAATGAGGTTGTGATGTCTGGAGAGTGTGGCATTGGAAGATTGGGATTTCTTTAGCTGTAGCATTTCAAGTAGGGCTGGGTAGGACAAGCAGAGCTCACCTCTAAGTAGACTATAAGATACTGAGAACAGCTGAAGTTTACTGAGTCTGTCCGTGTAGGATGTGTTTAAGGCCTAGGATTCTTTTTGTGAGGTACTTTTGAGGCCTCTCCAGTTGTTGTAGATGTCTGGTCAGGTACATGCCAATTGGGGCATTATAGTCAATGATTGGTCTAATGAGGGATGAGTAGAGAGGGAGGATGACCTCTTTCTTCCTGGATGCAAAATCTTTGGTTATAAATGAGAAGATTGGGTGAAGATAGGTGAAGGCTGCCAGCCTAGCTAGATAGAATTTTGGAGATAACTCTGTCATCTGTAAATATTAATGCAAATCACAGGCTTGTTGTCTTAAATGGTAGAAATAGTGTTACATGTGGAACTGGAAAAAAAATTTAACAGTGCACTCTACTGACCAAGTAAAGCATGTTGTGACCTTTTGATGTTAAGACGTGGAGCCAGTAAGTCTAGAGTGAGGCATCCTGCCTATTGTTTTAAGGCCAGGGTTAATATCCAGAATTTGCATGCATAAATGTCCTTTATTGCTCTGGTTTCTGCCCAGAGGTGAAGAATGTAAATGTAGTTTCTGTTAGCCTGGGAACTCAGGGACGTGTGAAGAATGATGTAATATGAACCAGGATTGTGATTTTACAAACAGAATCAGAGAGCATTAAGCATTTTTGGTCTTGACCATCCAACTCACCAGCACGGTCTTGCTCTATATGCAAGTTTATCTTAGACTTGTGTTGTCTCTTAGAAATAATAGGTAGAAACTAGAAAGGTTAGACTAAGTGTTTTTCTGTGATGTCAGAACTGTACTAGTGAATTATTTTATGCATTTCTCTGTGATCTCTGAACTCTTGACTAGCGCTGTGCAATAAAAGTATTGTCTTGTGTTTTGACTATTCATTATTAAATATTTTTAAACCCTTTCAACTGTGGCTGTTTTTGAAGAGATAACTTAAGCTCTTTAGAGTACTTGCATGCCTTTGGTAAAATTGTACAAAGTCACTCCAATAGGTTTAGCCCTGGGTTATACTACCAATTGGATAAGAATATTGTACAGTAATAACTGGAAACCCTTTTAAGGGCCTTGGAATAGCTGATGAATAATAGTGGGTGGTGGCAGGTGGTACTACTGTATAGTCTGGGAAAAATGGGCACAGCTGGAGAACCTGTGCCAGCCTTCCCCAGGAGTGTCTGTGTGGTTGTATAGTGTGTGTGTGTCAGCTACTTGGCAGGGACACAAAGCACTGGTTGGACAGAGAGGGTGCTGGAGGTTTTAGCTTGCCCACTAGGCTGAGATCTGGACCCTATACCTGTGCCAGTGGGGAGTCTTATTGGGGACCTGGGGAGCGACCAGTCCCGGGCTGACTGTGACCTGTGTGTGCTCTTAAGGGAAATTGCACTTTAATGTGTGCATTTGTTATCCTTTCCTCCTATACGAGACACCCCTCACTGGTGAGGATTGATTGCTGGGCCAGGGCACGGGAGTCACAGTAACGTGCTACATAGCAGGACTTTGACCACACTGGCAATGTGGTGATCAAAGGTGAGGTGGCTGTCGACCTGGGTGCCCAGATCTCTTAAAGCCCCTTCAGTGTTTGGGCTCCCATCAATGTGGCAATTCGTGGGAACTGAGTTTTTTTTCCAAAGAGGATGACAATGCATTTTTTGGCGTTAAGCTTCAGGCCATGGTTCTGACACCAGTCACTAGTCTCAGAGAGGTCTGCCTCACTTGGGGAGTTGATAAGGACTCCTAGCTTGCAGTCATCAACAAACCTAGCCACACAGAGTCCTTCTGTGTTGGCCTGGACTTCCGAAATGTAGATGTCAAACAGGAGAGGGCCCAGGACAGAGACCTGTGGGATTCCACTCATGACTAGTCAACAGTCTGACTTGGAATCCGCAACTTTCACTCTGTGGGTCTTGTCTGTGAGCCAATTTGCAACCCACCTAGTGATGTAAGGACTGATGCCTAGTTTGGTGAGTTTATCAATGATACCAGAGTGGTGGATGGTATCAAAGGCCTTGGCCAGGTCGAGGTAGGCTGTATGCACTGCCTTACCCTCATCTCCAACCTTTATGACTGCCTTGAAGAAGTCAACCAGGTTCAACAGGCAGGATCTCCCCTTGACAAAGCCAAACTGTGTAGGGTCAAGAGTTTGGAGATTACCTATATCTTTGTTAAGCAGGTCCATGGTGATGCACTGCATCACTTTGCATACCAAACTCATCAGGCTAATGGGGCAATAATTCCCAGGGTCTGTAGCTGCTCCCCCTTTATGCAGCGGTATGACTGGAGCAGTGCGCCATTTGTTAGGGACACAGGTAAAGTGTCCCTTAAAGGTAAAGCTGTGATTGAACAGGGCACACAGATGTGGTGCCAGTTCATTTTGTAGCTCATGTAGGATACAGCCAGGGATATTATCAGGCCTCATGGATGCTGAATTCTTGGCTTTGGACAAATCAGCTTTTACCTGTGCCGCAGAAATGGTGGGTACCAAGCTTTCTTCTGATTTTGTGATAGGGCCCTTGGGGGGGTAAAGTTGGCATTGAATCGGTTGGCTATATCTACTGGCTCAGTTTCGGAGGTGCCATTGTGCAATAACTCACATCAAATCTGGGTACTGCCTTGGAGGTTTTTGATACAGCTATAGAAGGCTTTGTGGTTGTTTTTGGTGTCAGCTACAATTCTGCCCTCACAGCTGCCTTTACAGGATTTGATAAGGGATCTAAGGGATCTCTAAGCTTTTTGTCGAGACTGATAAGGGAGGTTTTCCAGTCTTGTGACTTCATTTTTTTCTGCAACAGTTTATTGATGGCTGAGGACCACTAGATTGGCTTCCTTTTTTTTTTTTTTTTTTTTTTTTTTGGAGGCGAGCGTCTTAGTTCTATTTGGTATGGCAAGGTCCATGTATTTGTGTACATGTTCGTTCAATGCATTGGTGTGTGATTCGATAGTCCTGCAGCTATTTTCCATTGCCATGGGTGCCGAGAAGTTAGCCACTTCTGTTTTTAGGAGCCCAAAGTCACCTTTAGAGAAGTTTTTCAGGGGGGGGGGGGGTCACCTTAGCAGGGGATGCAGGTAAGATGGAGATTTCCATGTTGATCAGTTTGTGGCTGGATTTTAACTAGGGAGAAATTGACTAAAGGTGTGGAGCAACAGTCTCCATTGCTGGTGATAACCAGGTTGAGGATGTTGCTTCCTCTAGTGAGGGTCAGAATTAGTTGGTCCAGGGCATTGGAAATAATAAATTCAAGAAAGTGTTGGGCCTGTACATTGGTAGCTGAAACGTTTTCCCAGTTGATGGAAGGGTAGTTGAAGTCACCCAACATGAGAGTATTGGGTTGGTCCTTGATAGATTCCAAGGTGCTTAGGAACTTGGAGTGAGTCTAGGGACATGTTTGGGGTTCTGTAGCAGGCTATGACTTGTATCACCATCTTAACCAGTGTTAGTTGTACCTGAAGTATCTCTGATGCATTATGCTGGGCTACCAGTCTAGAGGTGTGCACATCCTTTAAGAATATGGAAACACCATCACCTTTGGAGCTTCCGGCCGTATTCTGGGACCAAAAGGTATGGAATGAGTTGTAGCCTGGGAGCGCAGGGGTGCTTTCCGCTTCTTTAAACCAGGTCTCCATTACAGCACAGATGTCAACATTCTCCATTTTGAGGAAAGCTTTGAGTGAGTGCATCTTGAGATTTAGACTTCTAGCAGTGAGCAGCACGACCCTCAGACTGCATGTTTGTAGCGGTTACAGTGGAATTTTGGTCTTTGAAACACTGCCTAAAAAAGGCACTATAGGGGTAGCAAGAGCCTTAGCCAGTACCCAGAATTCCAGGGGTGACAGATGCAGGCCATCTCTGGCAAAGCATTGAGGTCTGTCGATCATGTTGTCCCAGGCAGACAGATACTGGATCCCCTTAGAATGATGCCAGAAACTTAGCCAATTGTTGAAGCCAATCATGTTCTGCTTGTACTGTGGTATCATTCTGGGTGATAGTAGAATACTGGTAGAATACTGCTTAGGGCTAGGATCATACCTGCCTGGGCCACAATGTGAGATTTCCATCACATCTCTTTTTATGTAATCCAGGAAGGTACGTCTCGGGTCATTCACATCCACATGGACAATGACAGAGTCATATTTGTATTTGCTGTGGAGTGACCTTAGTGCATCTTTTATGTGGCGGATCCTGGCACCTGATAGACACTGACTGTCACCTTCTCCTTGATCAAACTAGTGACATCAGTGTGCCTCACAATTGAGTTTCCTATGATTAGTACATTGGCCAAAGTGTTTTGCCTTAAGAGCTTAGGTTGAGGAGTACACTGTAGTGGTGAGCTATGTGTTCTGGGGTTGGTGTTGTGGTGGTCAAGTGCATTTCTGTCTCGGGGGTCTCTGTTGTTGGGTAAATGTTTATTGAGAGCATCCACAAAGGTGGATGTATGGTTTGTGTTTCTATTTGTGGGTTGTAATGGTTGGTGCTTTGGAGGGCTGTGTGTTCTATGTAGTGAGTTGCGCGTGTTGACCTTCTCCTCTTGGCCGGCCAGTCCAGTCTTGGTTGGAGCATGCACTGCTTCCAGTTTGGTGATATAAGTGCAGCTCTCACATGCATGAGTGTTGGGAGGTAAGAGGAGAGGGTTGTCTGTGTACATTAGACAGTTGCCACACTGTCTCAGAATGCCCAAGATCCTAGCCCTAAGCAGTATTCTACCAGGTTAGCAGGAGAAAGCGTAGGGAATTGCCCTACAATCATACCAGGAGGGGTGGTCATAACTAATAAAACTGTTGCTGTGTAGGAACCACTAGTGCTGATAGCACCTAAATGGGCTACAATAAATGCTATAAAAGCCTATTAAAGTTATAGCCGATTAAGCTAATTGAAGGTCAAGTAAAAAAACAAGCACATTCTAAGGGAAAAACTGAACAGCAGACTTTCTGTCATCGGTAATAGTTTACTTCAGCTAAGCGCCACTGTGCAAACCCACGCAAACATGGGCATTTAAACCAGAAAGTTGAAAGAGATGGTAAAACTGTCCCAAACAGCCAAGAAACTACAATTTCTGGGCCAGAAACCGCTCCTCTTGTGGTAGATAAGCTACCTAGTGCTTAAGACTCCCACTTATAAGGTAGAAGGATTCACTCCAACACAGAAAGGTCTGGGGGACTCAAACTTACAAAACAGTCCTGGATACAGCAAATCTGTATCTGGACTAGGCTAGTTACAGGAAAGGCGGGAAACAAGCTTAGATTTTTTTTTTAGGTTAAACACTTTAAATGCAGTACAATCTAGCATATTTGAGTGTGTAGCAATATTAAGGCAAATGCAGTTTAAATAAATGCAGATAAATTAAAAAACGACAAAAAAGTGCAGAGAGTAATAAGTTATGAAAACATCAAAATGGAGGCACTTATAGTATCTCTTTCTCCTTCATGTTGCTCTTGTAGTCTGCAGCATGCCAAAACTGGGTCAGTGGAGCTTAAATAACACTTAAAATTTAAACAAACTAAAAACAGCAGTAATAAATGCAGCAGAGAAGATGCAATGGAACACTTTAGAGAACAAGTAGCAGAAAAAACAAGATGAAGTATTAGAGTTGGAGGAGGAAACACAAACACTGTAAAAGCAGCAAGGAGCTGAATAAAGTTATTCTTCACTAAAGTGGAAAGGGAGAAAGGAGGAACAAAAGATAATTCAAGGTTAAGAAACTAACGATGTTGGCCTTCTCAAATGTTCTCTCTGTATTAGGTAGAATGAGCTAATGACACTAGACTGGAAGGAGTATCCCAGATCAAATTTACAGTAGGGGCGGGCAACTGCAAAGCCACCAAGTATAACAACAAGACACCAATAGGGAGGGAGGGTGGTAAATTATGCTACAGCTACCAGCTACACTATTTTAGGCAGAAAACACTATAGAAATGCAGAAAAACAGCAGTGAGCCACTAAATTAAAGTTTTAAACAGATAAAGGAGACTCCAGAGAATGCTTTTAACTGCAACAAGTCAGTTATATGTTATACTCCTTGGCAGGAAATTCAAACAAACGGATGCTTAACAAATGGAGAAAACTTCCAGTCAATACCTTTCACACAGTGAAACTAACTAAAAAAAACTTTACAGTGTCACAGTAACTAGCTAGAAAAGCTTTACAAACAGTTTGACGATAACAACCGTGACTTAGGCCCTGGGCAGATAATTTTTGTACGTGTAGATTAGTTTATAGCAATAAAATGCAGTAAAAATTATGCAGCAGACAAAAATTCTATAAATGGCTAGAATAAGCAATAACTAGTAAAAATAAAAAAAGGATACTTGTTGTTATATATCACAGATCAGAGTTGTGGTCAGTGCCCCTCCTCCGCTCAGCGTGTATTCTAAACTATAGGACATACCAACCATGGATAATACATGGCTTAATCCAAAGCTTGAAAATAACACCATCATTGATTTCAGTGTCATCTGTAACATAACTGCCACAAAATGCAAGAAGCAAACAAAAAGAGTCTCTCTCTATCTACATGACACAATTCTGGTTGCAGAAAGTTTATTTTCTGACTTACAAACCATATCTTCAACTGAGAAGTAGTCAGTGTTTCCAACATCAAAATTAGACCAACAAAACCACTTCAGATAGTCTGCAATTATAAAGCTTTATCAGTTGAAAATAAGACCCTCAGTGTTCATGTGCATGTTAAATCTGAGATCATAACTGCGGGCAATTTCAACATAGGCTAGAGTTTTCTCCAATGGCCCCTCCATTCGTTCTGCACTCCAGCCACTATGATTTTACTCCACCAGTAAAAGCAGCCACACGTACTGACAGAACATCAGGTCATAAGAGTATTTTGTGTGGAAACTTTGTCAATAGCTCCCGGTCATCATCCTCACTAGCATCATGGCAGATATCACTAATCTGCATCTTTGAAGTATGAAATCAGACAGAAAAAGTTAGTAAAATACACAGGTCTCATCTTACAAGACACATCAAAGATTCTGATCCTGCATTTTTAACTCTCTGCTTAGAGTTACAGAACAGCCAGCTTTTACTGAACACCAACACAACTTTGAGCAGAAAATGCCAACAAAAGATTTGGTGGGAGCCAATTCCTAACAGAAGGTCTTAAACATTTAGTAATAAGGAAATCAGGTGACTCAATGTAATCACCCTGGCAAATTCAAATATTTGTGGTAATGTTTGTCAAGTGAAGGCGCAACACATCAAGCAGCATACAGTCTTTCATGGCATGGAATGCAAGACTATGATCTCCATGTAACAGTCATTACTAGACTAGCTACAGAGATGGGACTTCATGTCTGTCATTTTGGTTATGAGTCTCTTGGGCTCTTCTAGCTGTTGTGATGCATTTGGGTAGGTACATACACAAGGGAACACTGTACCCTACATAAGTAGCCAACTTAGGAATCAGTACGTAGAAATTATAAATGTCTGTTGTGGATGAAATGCCTTTAGAAATCAGCCGAGTTAGATAAAAGGATTTCCTTCCTAAGAGGAGGAGATACCAACCCAGATGCAGATACCCTTAACTGCCACATCAGTTTGGAGTGGGGTACTGGCTAGTGTATGTTGTAACCAAATGTAATAATACTACACTTTTTTTCTGCAAGCCAGTGTTTTGTAAGAATAAATTGACATAATGACTGCATACCTGGTGAAGTACCAAACAACACCCTGTTTACAGTTATCAACATATTTAGCCAGCCATATTTCTGGCTGCAGTGAAGGTCAGAAGGAGTTGCATTGTGTCATTTTGGACTTGGAGAAAGCAAAAATACAGTATTTAAATTGATTTTAACTGTGTGGAAGGAATATTAACTGAACTGGAAGTTTTCACTCTGCTCTTCAGTTAGTGCCACCCACCCTCCCTGTTTTTGTTTTGGTGTTAATCTTAGTGGCCTTGCAACTGCCCGCCCCTCTTGTAAATTTGTGTTTGGATACTCCTTCTGGGCCCATCTCATTTGCTCACTCAACTGAGTGCAGTGAGATCATATTCTGATTTCAGGCACTCCTACTGTGTACAAAGAGAGCATCTGGGAAACAGAAAAAAAAAAAAAATTAAGCTCGTTTCCTGCCTTTTCTGTTAAGTGGTATAGACTATTTGTAGGCTTCTGAGCCCCCAAGCCCTTCTGTGTTGGAGGGAAGCCTTCTAGCTTAGTTTTTTTTTCTTATAACTAGCCAGTTTTCTAGTTTCAGCACTCAAATCTGTTTCTTTGATCTCAGCACTTGTTCAGAAAAAAAAAAAAAAAAAAATTCATCTGCTATTACTGTACTTGTGTTTCTACCTACTTTTTTACTTTTGTATCATCTTAAAAAGTACTCAATTGTATTTATTACTGCTTGGTGTAACTCATTCTATGCCTTTTGGTTTAAACACTTGGGCTTCGGACCAGTTGTTTTGCACTGAGAGGGTTTGTGGTCTGCACTGTAGTGGCAGAACAGGTAGCTTACATCCTTCTAGGTTGGGAACTACTGATTGAGGGCTCAGTGTCTGTTATTCTAAGAGTGTATTAATTCTGGTTTAAGCACTTGGGCTTTCAGGCCAGTTATTTTACATTAAGAGGGTTCGTGGTCTGCACTCTTGTGGGAGGAGAGGCTGGACTCTGCCCTTCTGAGCTGGGAATTTCTGGTTGAAGGCTTATAGTGCATGCATATCTGAACTGCTTCTTACTGAAGTTGGTGCACCTTGTTTGCTGTGGCATAGACTGGATTCGGGCCTGCTGGATCTAGCTTTGTTTGTGTAACTTGAGCACTAATCCAGGCATTCTCTAAAGTATTCAATTGTATTTATTACTGCTTGGTAGTAACTTGATTAAAGTGTAGCTATCATTCTAAGTCTTTTGGATTAAGCACTTGGGCTTCAGACCAGTTGTTTTACATTAGGAAGGTTTGTGGCATGCACTGTGGTGGCAGGACAGGTAGCTTTCATCCTTCTAAGTTGGGAACTGCTGATTGAGAGCCCAGTGTCTGTTATTCTTAAAGTGTATTAGTTCTGGTTTAAGCACTTGGGCTTCAGGCCAGTTATTTTACATTAAGAAGGTTTGTGGTCTGCACTCTGCCCTTCTGAGCTGGGAATTTCTGGTTAAAGGTTTATAGTGCCTGAATATTTGAACTGTATCTTACTGAAATTGGTACACCTTGTTTGCTGTAGCATAGACTAGATCCAGGCCTGCTGAATCTAGCTTTGTTTATATGCTTGTTTGTTTGCTTGTTATTTCCCTGGAACGCTAATTCCACCTAATCTGGCTTCTCAGCTTCTGTGGATCACTAGTGATATCTGCATTGCTTACTGTACTTATTTCCTTGTTTCACTTGAAAGAAAGTTACTGTTTGTCATTTTTGCATTTAAGTTACCTGTAACACATTGCACTTAAGTTACCTGGCACTTGCTCACTAAAGCAATTATATAAGTCAGCACTAAAAATTAAAAGCACTACACCCTCACTCCCCACTGGCCCTGGTTTTCAATTAAGGAATTCCCAATATTATTCTAGCATGTCCAAAGGTCAGTTGTCAATCTCCTCTCCTGTCCAGCTGGTGAATCTGGGAATCTTGAGGCAATGTTACAACTGCCTCATGTACACAGACAACCCTCTCCTCCTCCCAACAAATTCCAACACATGTGAGAGATGCAACCATATAGCCGAACTGGAGGCTAAGCTCTCTCAACTCAGTACTGGCATAACCAGTCAGGAGGAGAAGGAAACCACACTCACTACAATTCCAGTCTCACATAGACCTACCACGACAGCAAACCAAATACATACTCACACAAAAACATACTCGGAGGCTCTAAATAAAGATCTGCCGAAGCAGCAGAGACCTCCAAAGCAGACACCCAAGCAGCCGCTACCCCAAAACAAAACACGTGCAACACATCTCACAAAGCCAGTATGCTCCAGACCAGAAGTGTATCCCTCACTGGTAAGATCAGACCATAAACTAATCTCACTGGATATTCACATCCGACCCCACCCCCTGCCCAGAAAACCACAGTGAAAAACTTCTCTAAAGCAAATTTCACACTCCTCAAAACTGAGGTGGAATCCTTCAAAGCCCCCGGGCCTGTGGAAAATACGGCCCAGACCGCAGAATCCTTTATAAATGCATTCTATGAACACCTTCAGGAATGCATGGATCATGCGATCCCAAATAAAACCAAGACTCAATCCTCCAAAGGCAGACATCCTGTCTGGTGGACCTCAGCCATAAACAAACTATACAATAGAAGGAGGAAGCTACTAAATGATAGAGCAAAATCCCAAAAAGGGAAGGCATCACTGATCAGTATTAGCAAAAAACTACGGGCACACATAAAATTGTCTAAGGCCAGCTTCGAGAGAAAAATTGCATAGGACACCAAGGATAATCACAAGGCTTTCTTTAGTTACGTTAGGAACCTGGGTGGTAATTCCCAGATATGCTCAGAATTAGTCCAAAATGACAAAAAATACACCGAACCCACACACATTGCCAACATCCTAGCTGACAGGTTCAGCAAACTTCTCCCCACCAAAGGGCAAACATCTATCCCAGCAGAGTGCTGCCCCCCTGACATCTCAGATGCTCAGGTAAGAGCCGCCCTCTCCAAAGCAAAAAACACAGCATCAATGGGACCAGATGGTGTCCCGGGCTGCGTCCTACATGAACTCCAAGAAGAGCTAAACCCAAACATAAAACTACTGTTCAATCTCAGCCTTACTACAGGATATGTGCCCAAAGAGTGGCGTACAGCAACAGTGGTCCCTCTCCATAAAGGCGGTGCCTCAACGGATCCTGGAAACTATCGCCCCATAAGCCTGACTAGCTTGGTCTGCAAAACTATGGAATGGATCATCATGGACCTCATAAATAAAGATATTGGGGACCTACAAACACTGGATCCTACCCAGTTCGGCTTTGTTAAGGGCAGATCCTGCCTCTTAAACCTGGTTGATTTCTTTGAAACAGTCACCAAGGCCATTGACGAGGGGAAGGTGGTCCACACAGCCTACCTGGACCTCGCAAAAGCCTTCAATACAATACCCCACTCTGGCATTATAGATAAGCTCACCAGCTTAAATATAAACCTCTATGTCACTAGATGGATTGCAAACTGGCTCAAGGACAGAACCCACATGGTTAGAATTGCTGGAGCCATGTCAGACTCCAAACCAGTTACAAGTGGTGTCCCACAAGGCTCAGTCCTGGGACCTCTCTTGTTCGGTATATATTTCTCGGAGGTACAGGCCAACATGGAAGGACTGTGGCTGACCAAGTTCGCAGATGACTGCAAACTGGGTGCCACAATTGACTCTCCAGTCGACACAAGCATCCTCCAAAAGGGCCTCATAGAAACAGACAACTGGTGCCAGAGCCATGGCCTCAAGCTAAATGCCAAAAAGTGTATAGCCATCCCCTTTGGCAAAAACAAAGTGCTCACAAATTACCATATAGGTGGTAATCCATTAAGTACAGAAGAAGTAATTAGGGACCTGGGGACCCAAGTTGATAGCAATCTCTCATTTGACAACCACGTGGCCAAAGTGGTTAGAAAAACATTTTATATAGCTCACCTAATCATGAAGGGATTCACATCTAGATCAGGGGAGGTCATCGTGCCTCTTTACTCATCCCTCATCAGGCCCATAATTGAGTACAATGCCCCTTTTGGGATGTACCTTACCAGACACCTGCAGCAACTGGAAAGACCCCAAAAGTACCTCACCAAGAGGATCAAAGGGCTCAAACAGATGCCATATGCTGCCCGGTTAAAGAAACTCCAGCTCTACTCAGTGGCATACCGCCTGTTCAGAGGCAATCTGTGCCTGATGTATAAAGCCATGTCCAACCGAATTAATGGACATGCTGCACCTCAGAAAATCCAAATCCCATCGAGCTACGCTCGAGAGACTTGAACCTCAGCACTGAAATAAATAGGACATGCTGGAGGGACAGATTCATAACCCAGAGGCTCCCTTCACTCTGGAATAAAATCCCAGTCCAGGTTAGGCAGAGTCCCTCATTGACTCTCTTCAAGAGGAATCTTGATGAGTGGATGGGAGATCGTAGATTTACCCCGGGTATCACTTCTGTGTCACTGTTAGACAGAGGCACAGTATACTAACCTTGAAAAAGGGCATAGCAAAATAAATTTAAAATGGGTGGCGAAAGCCAAACACATTCTGGCTAGGCTTATAAATGCCCTAGGGCAGATAGCCTAGTATGAACCTATGAAATGACAGGGTGCATAGAGAGGAGTTGTGGTATTTGTATGAGGAAGTTGGGAGTGTCAGAGAAGTATCTAAGAGTGGTACAGGATATGTACGAGGGTAGTGCGACAGCGGTGAGGTCTGCGATGGGAGTGATGGATGTGTTTAAGGTGGAGGTTGGATTACATCAAGGATCAGCTCTGAGCCCTTTCTTATTTGCAATGGTGGTGGACAGGTTGACAGACTAGATCAGACAGGAGTCCCGGTAGACTATGATGTTTGCAGATGACATTGTGATCTGTAGTGAGAGTAGGGAACAGGTGGGGGAGACCCTGGACAGGTGGAGATATGCTCTAGAGAGAAGAGGAATGAAGGTCAGCAGCACTAAGACAGAATGTGTGTGTGTGTGGATGAGAGGCAGGATAGAGGAATGGTGAGGATGCAGGGAGTAGAGGTGACGAAGGTGGAGGAGTTTAAACACTTGGGATCAACAGTTCAGAGTGATGGTGAGTGTGGAAGAGAGATGATGAAGAGAGTACAGGCAGGATGGAGTGGGGATGAGTGTGGAAGAGAGGTGATGGAGAGTACAGGCAGGATGGAGTGGGTGGAGAACAGTGTCAGGAGTGATTTGTGACAGACGTGTACCAGTAAGAGTGAAAGAAAAGGTCTACAGGAGGGTAGTGAGACCAGCTATGTTATATGGGTTGGAGACAGTGGCATTGACAAAAAGGCAGGAGTCAGAGCTGGATGTGGCAGAGTTAAAGATGTTAAGATTTGCAATGGGTGTGACGAGGGTGGAGAGGATTAGGAATAAGTATATTACAGGGTCAGCCCATGTTGGAAGGTTTGGAGAAAAAGCCAGAGAGGCAGGATTATGTTGGTTTGGACATGTGCTGAGGAGGGATGCAGAGTATATTGGGAAAAAGATGCCAAGGATGAAGCTGCCAGGTTAACAGGAAAAGAGGAAGGCCTAAGATAAGGTTTGTGGATGTGGTGAGAGAGGACATGCAGGTGGTTGGTGTGACAGAGCAAGATGCAGAGGACAGGAAGAAATGGAAACAGATGATCCGCTGTGGCGACCCCTAACGGGAGCAGCCGAAAGAAGAAGATTTCTGGGTTAACAGTACAAAGGCCAGAAAAGTATATACCAAAAAGTAGGTGTCCTATTACTGCACCCTGATGTACCCGGTTTCTTATTTTTTTAGGTGATCTGTCACCTTAGGTATACAGGTTCTATCTTTTCAGCCGGTTTGCAAGTCAACTTACCACACAAGGATCCAACATTACCACAAGGATCCAACATTAGGCTTTTAAACCTATCAACAAGACATACAAGTGCAAAGGTTTTGGCTAGATCCAGAAACGTTTTAGACACCAACTGACCACTATCCACTGCCTCTGACTTTTTCAAAGAAATTTACTAAACTAAGTAAACATGACCTACCCTTAATGAAAACAAATTTCTGCAGGTCCAGTTGTCTGACATGTTTGTTATCTTAGTTTATGAAGTCAGATGCAACATGTTCTATGGCTCTGCAAATTAGGTCAGTTAGGCAGAGGAGGACAGTTCTCAGGGACTGTGGTAAGGCCCCTTCTATGAAGGGACATTACAGTATTTGTTTTATATTCCTGAGAAACAAACCCTGTGGCTAGGTTCAAATTAAATGAGTACAGAAAGGATTCAGCTAGGGAATGTTCGGTGCTACTTATTAGACACCCAGATAATTTCTTACAAATTATTTGAACCCGCTGAAGTAGTATTTTTATCTTTTGAGAACACAGTCAAAACCTGCTGCATGATGGTTCAGGGGGTACATGGTACTGAGGGATTTGAGGGTAAAGTCTGCACTACATTGGTCTGCAAGTACCATACCTACATTGTTATGATTAGTGTGGTTAATGCCATTTTGGATTAGTTCAGCATATTGCTGGGTGTTAAATCTCAATTACCCTAATGTATATAAATAAAGATTTATAATCATCAATGGTTTCCAATACTAGCTTTAATTAGTTTTTAGCTTTGATCATCCTGATAGTCGTTTTCAGTTGATAGAATCTTTAGTCGGTGGCTTTACATTTGTTATAGGACTTTAAAAGTTTTTTTTATATTGTATTATAGAGCTCGTTTAAGCTACAGTAACTCCAAGGTGGTTTGTTTTTACATTTCCCATTATACATGGTTCTACTGGGGACAACTAGAACTTTAGATGTTCAGTAAAATTCAATTGCAAAAGGAGCAAATTCAATTGCAAAAGGAGCAGCTGAAGTTGCAAAGGGATTGATAAAACTGCAAATAATCTTGGAGAGTTTGTCACAATAATCTTGGAGAGTTTGTCACAATAAATTAAGTCTGTATGTTTGAATCCTTTAAATTCAGACTTGCTCACAGTTGGAAATATTAGTAATTTTAAAAAGGTTACCAATTTAGTGTGACTTTACCAGAAATGGAGATTTTCCAGGCATGGTAAACATGGGGACCTTGCTGGCAAGGATGAGGTCAAGAATGTTCCAAATGCTTTAAAATTAAAAGTACTCTTTCTACACAAGGATTTTGTGCTCTTCACAACTACCTAAGGGCAGCTGTGGTGGTGGGGTATCCTGATTTGTCAAGGAACATATTACCTCCAGGCAGATTTCTAGAGACTCTCAAACTAAACTCAATGAACTACAGATCATGCTAGATAGGATTAATTAATTAATAGCTTGCTATAGAACAACGTATTGTCCCGAGTACCATGCAAGATTCTTCAGTGTTCTAAACAAGTTCCCTATTAGCAAAAACGCCCTTATTTTTGGTCATTTTAAGTATCCTTCAACGAACTGGGACACCTATACCTCCAATGTAAGATATGCCCCAAAACCTCTGGACTTACAAGAAAAAATACCTTGAGCAGCTGGTAAATAAACCTACTGGCATAGCGTTATTGACCCGATTCTTACAAATATGCACACCTAAGGCGCTAGAATCTCCTTCCCCAATGAAGTCTGACCATAAACTTGTGCCCTTCTCCTTGAAATTGACAAACGTTCTACAGCAAACTCCACTGAAGTTAAAAACTACAAAAATGCCATCTTCAGCCTACTGTGATGAAACATTAACATTCACTTATGACTGCATATCCCCTGACCTTAACACAGCAGCAACCTTCTCTAAGAAATAGTACACCATTTAGAAAAATGCATAAAGCTAGTAGTCCATACCAGAACCAAGCATCACAGGAAACTGAAAAACAGCCATCTCGGTGGTCCACCACCATAAATAAACCATACAATAAAATAATGAAACTCCTTAAATTATTTGGGAGATCCAAAACTCATCTTCTCAATGGCAATAGCAAAAGCATTACAAAAAAAAAAAAGAGAAGATCATCACTATCAGGAGCCCCTGAACTTGCTGGCCTCTGAAATCCAAGACTATTATAATTTCTCTTTAGCTATGTTAAAAGACTAAAAACAATACCCTACATTGTTCAAAATGTATTCATAAATGGCCCTTCTATTTTGACCCAAATGACATTCCCAATATCCTTATGAACAAATGTAGTGTCAACGTCAGCCATGAATAGTGCAGATATGCAAGTCTTACTTACCTGTAACAGTAGATGGTCGAATTCCTCACTGCCTCATCTGTGACAGAAAGTGAATGTTCGAGAGATTGAAACCCACCTCAACTATGTACAGCCCTGCGGAATGCAGGTGGGTGCTGCCACTGAGGCAGTGAGGAATTCGAACATATACTCTTACAAGTAGGAAGGAGTTAAGCAACTGTACTATGTTCATCATTCCCATTGCTTTAGTGGTATTTTGGGTTGATATTTAGGTGGACATCCTATGTATTCAAGAGACAAGATGGAAGGGCAGTGCAGCAAAGCAACTTGGCTTGGGATCAAAAGAGAGTATACTACTCAGAAGGGGACAAGCTAGAAATGGCGCGGGAATTGTGGTGAGAGACAGACTTCAGATGGCAGTGAGGATATCATCAGAATTAGTGACAGACTCATGGCAATCAGACTCCAGTGTAATATGGCAGTATTCATAATGTCAGCATATACCCCACAGCAGGGTTGTGATACTGAGGAAAAGAGTGCAGACAGCAGTTGCAGGACCTACTAGATAAAGCAGGATTATATGAATTGGTGCCGATAATGGGTTACTTGAATTCACATATTGGGACAGACAGAACAGGATACAAGGACTGCCTAGGTCAGCATGGTTGGGGCAACAGGAATAAAGAAGAAGAGGCTATTCTATACTTCTGTGTAGGAATAGCTTGACAATAGCCAACACATGGTTCAGAAAGAGAGTGTGAGAGTGAGAGTGAGAGACACAAGATCACATACAAGAGAGGCCAACATGCAACTTGGGTAGACTTCCTCTTAGCAAGGAAAGGGCAGTGGGGTAGAATCAGAGATTGCAAAGTAGCCCCAGTGAAACAGTCGGCTGACAGCATAAACCACTGGTTGCCACAATCAGCTGCAAGCAGTGGTCAGAGAAGGCTCTAAGGTCAACAGAGACCAGTCTGAAGACGTGGAAGTTGACTGGAGAGAAAATACAACAGTTCAAGGAATTACTCAGGGCTCTAGCACCCTAAGAAGAGGAGGAAATAGGTGGAGTTGAAGAATAGCAGTGCCTCAAAACAGCATGTGTGAGAACTACAGAACAGATACGAGTCAGGTATGGAAATAAGGTACATAAGGAAAGCTGGTGGTGGAATGCATAACTCCAGGAAGTCATCAAAAGAAAGGAGTGCAGGAAAAATTGTCCGACCAGGCTAGGAAGGAATACTGGTTTGCTAACAAAGAAGCTAAGAAAGGAGTTGCAATAGCAAAGGATAAAGCATCAGATGCACTCTACCAACTTCTGGAAAGTGACTCATTAGATGGCACAAAGAAACTACATCAGGTTGCAGGAGTATTTCCAGTAGCTTCTGAATGAAGAAAACCCCACAGAAGCTTTACTGCCCCAGAAATGGCTCCTGAGAGTACTCATAGCAGTGTGGAGAGAAAGGCGTATCCCAGATGACTGGAGAATAAGCATACTCATGCCAGTGTACAAAAACAAAGGGGACATCCATAACTGTGGTCAGTAGAGAGGAATGAAACTCCTATCACATTGCATGAATGTTCTAGAGAGGGTGATTGATAAATGGATATGTAGAGCAGTAGAATGCAAGATGGGAGATGAGTAGTTCGGATTCAGATCAGAATGCAGCACAGCTGACCCAATGTTTGCAGTGAGACAGATAGTGGTTGAGAAGAAGCTATAGATGAGGAAAGTCTCCAACTGGGCATTCCTAGACTTGGAAAAATCACATGACAATGTCCCAAGAAAGTTGGCCTGGGCAGTACTGCGGTGGTTTGGAGTCCCAAACACATTGGTAGAATTAGTGCAGGCTATGTACAAGAACTCAATGACTCAAGTATGTGTTTATATTCGGCCTCAAAGAGGGTTCCCAGTGGGAGTGAGTGTACACCAGGGTTCAGCTCCGAGTCCACTGCTGTTCATACTGGTGATGGACTACATTAGCAAACAGGCTGGAGGGACAGATCAACAAAGTTGCTCTATGCAGATGATGTAGCATTACAAGCAGACTCAGAGCAAAAACTCAGCAAAGTACAGAGCAATGGAATGAAACACTGAAGGAAGCACTGATAAGACAGTGGTAATGGCAGCATACTGGATAAATCACAAGAAGTTGAGAAATGAGATAGAAGGGAAGACAGTGGAAGAGGTAAATAGCTTCAAGTATCTGAGAAGGGTGGTTGAGGAGAAGTCTGAATGAAGAAGTCATCAGAGGAGCTGCAGCCAACTGGCATACAGTGTCAGGTGTAGTCTATGACAAAAGAATGCCAAGGAAGCTGAAAAGTAATGTGTACAAGACAGTGGTGCAACCAGTACTACTGTATGGTACAGAAACCTGGACAGTAAAGGCAGAGCAGATGAAGAAGCTACAGGTGATGGAAAAGAAGTGCCTGAGAAGGGTGGTAGGATGCACTCTGCGGGACAGAAAGAAATGAGGACATAAGAACAGAAGCCAAAGTAGCTCTAATTACAGAAAAGATCAAATAGAACAGATTACTGAGGTTTGGACACATGCACAAAACCAGAAGATAATCTGGTAAAGAAGGTTTGGGACACGCAGGTAGAAGGTAACAGGAAACAAGGACATCCAGCAAAGAGGTGGTTGAATTGTGTGAAAGAAGATCTGCAACAGTCAGGCATGAGTGTCGAAGAAGGCAAGAGTGTGACATTGAATCAAGAGAGAGAGCAACAGTTAACATGATTCCCCGACCCCATGCAGAAAATGGGAAAAAGGGGGAAGAGATGGATGACTATGACGATGATCCAAAAGCTTACCCTATCTGGAGACGAAAGGATAAGGGATCCAGGAGCTCCTGGAGAGTGGCCACAGCAAAGCCTCCTCTGGACCTTGAAAAGGAATTCAATTTGTAGTGCTCTGTGAAGGTATGAATAGAGGACTAGGTTACTGCCACTAGAATGTTTCCAGAGTCCATCCTTTCCAATATGCCATCAGAGAGGATAAAGCCTTAGTCGAGTGACACAACCTAGCCTGGAAGGATTTGCCATGATGGAACTAACAGAAAACAACCACTTTGCAACAGTTTGCGAAGAGACAGGTTCACCTTTCTTAGCCCTCACATAGACAAACAGCTGTTCAGTTCAGCATTCTTAAAGGGCTTTGTTTTGAAAAGGTAGCACTTTGACATATGCATATGAGAAACTATCTCCAAGTACCCCACACAAATAGTTTAAAATCCGAGAGGTTGATACCCTTTCAGTGCCACTGTTACTGCCTAGGCACCACCTAGAAAACTTCTTCCACTTAAAAATGTATTATTTTCTAGTTTTAAGTTTTCTTATCTTCTTACAGACCTGCTGAAAAGCTTTAGGGAATGAGTGCCGAAAAAGGTATCAAACTGTCGCTTGCAATTTCTCTAAGCTAGGGTCTACCATTCACCCCTGATGCTGTGTGAGCAGATCCAGTCTGTGACGAAGCTTGTGGTAATTGCCCTTGGCCAATTCCATTAAAGGACAGAACCAACTTTGCCTGGGGCAAAAGGAGTTGCCACAATAATTTTGGAAATACTTTCTGAATCTTTAGAAGGGAATCACTGGAAAGAGTAAAAATGCTTTAGGAATATTCTCAACCATAGAAATGGTAGAGCATATGTCTTTCAAGCATGGCTGCAAAGTTGTCTTGAACAGAATTTTTTCAATTGTCTGTTTTGAAAGCCAGTGAAGAGATCTACTTGAGGTGTTCTCATCTGGATGAAGTACTGAAGACCTCCATATGGATCTTCCGCTCATGAGGATATTTCATAGGTTTATAGGTGTGTACTATGCTAATGGCCCTGGAGCCTTTACAAGCCTAGCCCATGGGATTACCCTGGCATCGTGCCACCCGACCTTAGCTCACAGTGCCTCTGTCAAGTAGAGCCACTGGAGTGATCCTTGGGGTGAATTTTCTACTTCCCATCCACTCACCAAAATTTCTCTTGAAGAGGGCCAGTGAGGTGCTCTGCTTGACATGTATGGGAAGTCTACTCCATAGCATAGGCAGTCCCTGGGTTATGGACCTGTCACTCCAGCATGTTCTGCTGACTGTGGTAATGAGGTTGAGGTCTCTGGAGCATGCAGTGTGGAGGGATTGGGATTTCTTTAGATGTAGCATTTCTAACAGAGCTGGGTCAGACATGGCTTTGTAAGACAAGCAGAGATTGCCTCCAAGTAGGTGATATGAGACAGAGAATAGTTGGAGTTTTTTTTAAACTGTCCATATAGGACAAATGTTTAAGGCCTAGGATCCTCTTTGTGAGATACTTTTGCGGCCTCTCCAGTTGTTGCAGGTGTCTAATGAGGTACATGTCAAATGGGGCATTGTACTCAATAACTGGTGTAATGAGAGAAGAGTAGAGGGAGACAATGACCTCTTTCTTCCTGGATGCAAAACCCTTAATAATGAGATGTGCCACATAGGACTTTCTGACCACAGTGGCAATGTGGTGGTCAAGAGAGGTTGCTGTCAACCTGTGTTCCCAGATCTCTTATAACACCTTCCGTGTTCAGTGGACTACCATCGATGTGGTAATTCATGGGAACTGGGTTTTTCCCAAAGGGGATGACAACACATTTTTTGGCATTGAGCTTAAGGCCATAGGGTTCTAACATCAGTCGTTTGTCTCAGTGAGATCTTTCTGTAGGATGTCAACATCACTTGGGGAGTTAATAATAGCTCCCAACTTGCAATCATCTGTAAACTTTGTCAGCCGGAGTCCCTTTGTGTTGGCCTGGACTTCAGAGAAGTAGATACCAACCAGGAGAGGACCCAGGACAGAACCCTGTGGGACTCCACTCGTGACTGGTCAGCAGTCTGACTTGGAGTCAGCTACTTTCACACTGTGGGTTCTACCTGTGAGCCAGTTTGCAACCAACCTAGTGATATAGGGGTTGATGCCTAGCTTAGTGAGTTTTTCTACGATTCCTGAGTGCGAATGATATCAAAGGCCTTGGCCAGATCAAGGTAGGCTGTATGAACCACCTTGCCTTCATCCACGGCTCTGATGATTTGACTCAAGGAAGTTGAGCAGGCAAGATCTACCCTTCACAAAACCAAACTGTGTGGGATCCAGAGTTTGGAGATTCCCTGTATCCTTGTTTATTAGGTTCATGATGATGCATTCCATAGCTTTGCACATCAGACTCATCAGACTAATGGGGCAATAGTTCCCAGGGTCTGTAGTCGCTCCTCCTTTGTGGAGAAAGATGACTGTAGCAGTGCACCATTCGGTAGGGACAAAGCCGGAGGTGAGGCTGTGCTTGAACAGGGCACACAGGTAAGGTGCCAGTTCACTCTGTAGTTTCTAGGAACTGCTTAGTCTGTCTGGCACTGTGTTTTGCTCTGAGAGAATGTATGAAGCCAGTAGAGTCAGAGAATGCTGTACAGCCATCTCCAGGCAATCACTGCCAATCGGCAAAGAAGGTATAGTCTTGTACCCTCTTGCTTGTTCAGGTACATCTGTAGTGCTGTCTGAAACCACTTGGTGAGGGCAGGGAGTCTATATGTGGTGAATTAATTTTAAGGCATGAATCACTGCCAATACCAATTTTACATTTTCATGTTTTAGTGTGTCCCGAGGACACCACAAGGCTTGCACTTGGAAATCCCATGGACATTGCTCCTCATGCAAAATATGAACAGTCCATCTGGACAGATTGGACTGGGGTATGAAGAAAGAAGGGGAGGTCTAGATTCAGAGACAGATGACCTCCTCACCAAGGTAGCTCCTGTTTCATATATCCCCATACTAGTACCTGAAAATCCAAGGGATGAGGTGCTGGATCAAACAATTGAAGTACCATTGAATTTTTCTCATGTGTGGTCTGGCTAGTGGTATCAAGTGGAACACAGATGCCAGGAGGCCTAGAATTTTGAGGAACTCTTTGCTGAGGCCATGTATAGAACAGAGAAATCCAACAAAATGCCCTGATAACGCAGAACCTTGTCTTCTATTAGGAAGGCATTCCTTTTTACTGTGTCTATCCAACACCCCAAGAAAACAATTTATTGACCGTGAGGGAGGACTTTTGAAGCTTCAGTTTGAAGCCCCATGTGGAAATGGAGAGATGCAACCTTCTCTATGGACTCATGCACCTGGATACAGAATCTTAACAAATCAGCAAGTTGTCTAATGAAGGAAAATGTGGATGCCTAGGGTTCTGCAATAGGCAACCACTGGGGCCAAACACTTTGTAAACACACGAGGTGTAGTAAGTAGCCCAAAGGGTAATGCAGAAAACTGGCAATGTAAGCCAGACACAATGAATCTCAACAATTTCCTGAAATTAGAAGCAATATAAATATTATTTTAAAAATCCTTGAAATCTAGAGTTGCCATGAAACAGTGGTCTGGAAACAATGCTAGGACGAACTATAAGGACAGCATTTTGAATTTTATAACTTTTACAAAGGCGTTTAGAAAGGACAAATCTAGGACAAGTCTTCAAGAGTGCTCCTTTTTTTGGTAACAGAAATATTCTTGAGTAAAATATTTTGCTTTGTGTATCACAAGCACTGGTTCTATGACCCCCACCTCTACCATGTAATGGAGCACTGGAGGAAACAGTTCCGCCTGGTCTGGTGAGTGTGGGGGAAAATTCCCTTTAAAGGATTTTCTACTCAATGCCAACTGTATCCTCTCCAAATTATTCTCAGAACCCATTCTCAGAGAGTATTTGCAGCTAGGCCTCAGGGTTGAAAGAGGCTTGAGGAAGAAGAAACAGAAACAATGGCAGGGAGGGGTGTAGGGGTGCTCTGTGACTTGGTAATAGTCATTCCTTTGCAGGGGTTAATACTTTCTCAGAAAGGAAACTAACTCTCTTGTTTGGTTTAGAAGATTTGTCCTCCTACCATTTTCCTTTAGATCCCTGACTTTTACTAGGCTTGGATTTTTATTTGTTCTGCCCCTTGAAGAAGGTTCCTTGTGGAGGAGAACTCAGGTACATTAAAACATCCTGCAAACACCATGCGTTAAGTTGCTTCAATCATCCCACTGTTGAAGAATCTGTGTAACAGAGGGCTCAAACAGCAATTCAGAACTTAAAGATGCATTCAAAAATTTGACTTTTAAATCAGAGAAGTTTTGATTACATAACCCAGCATACTATCTTAATAGAACAGTAGAAGCAGCATTTCTCAAGACTGAATCTGCAAATAATTTCATTCATGTAAGACTTTTGCTCTGCAGGTAAGAATGCATCAAAATTATCCAAACTGTACACATGCCGTAAAATAAATTTACACCTAGAGCCTTGATAATTTAACATTCTATAGACTAGATTCCTAGAAAGAGACATCATTTTTGCCATGAAAATCTAACCAATTCCCTCTTTATCAGCGAGTACTGGATAAGATGAAGACAAGGACTTTTTACTTGAGCAGACAGCTGGGAAACTATAGTGGGTCACCAGTCAAATAAAATAAACCTACCATATCAGGGTAGACCTTATATTTTCTCTGATCCCATTTTGGGACTGCTGGAACAGATACTGGTATCCTGCAGGCAGCTTTATAAACATTTTCCAAGGCTGATAAGGAGGGTTATAGCCACAGAATTGGGCATCTTGTTCTCTATTAGGTCATATACCCACGCCTAGCTCTGGGGTAGTTCTTGACTGCTCTCAAGCAAAAACATCATTAAATATAGCAATCATCTAAGGAAAAGTGAATACTTGTTAAAACACAAGCTCTAATTCACCTTATGAAGAATCAGAGTGACTGGACTCTGACAACTAAAAAAAAAAAAAAAATCACCACTGACCTCTTCAGATTCCTCATCAATCTCTGAAACAGAAAGGATTCTTGCCAAACTAGTGCTAAAGCCATGTACGGAAACACAACCACCAGAATTAGCTGTCTGCAGAACTCTTAGCCAAATAAACCACATCAGCTTTATAAACAGCTATAATCTGATCAACTGTATGATGAAGCTTGTGTTTCTTTTTTCTTGTGAACTTCACTACAAAATAAAATAACTGGGAACACAGTATTATGTCTGGCAAGAGGTCTCTTACCCAGACTACTCCTACACCTAACAAGTTTTGTTCACATATACTTGCCAACTACAGGTCTAGTTCTTCAGATACTTGACCCAACTACTGAACAGCCACAGGGGATGCGTCGAAGTCCTGTTATATAGTGGCTGGTAAAGCTACACAAAACGAAGATGGGGTAAATGGTCTGCAGGCTGAGCAGTAGCCCTGAAACATCACTAATCATAGGTTGAGTCATATTTGTCTTTTTAGGTGCAACTGGATTTCATGCAAAGTACCAGAGGTAGGCTCCACCAAGTCAAGGGAGAGAACACCAGCCAGTACAATAAACTGACAGTACTGGATAATATACCACAACAAGCTCTTAAAATTTTTAGTAATAAGTATGTCCCCACACAACTAAACTCTACTAAACTGTGCTATTATCAGTCTGAAATGTGTTCAGAATTCTTATGCAACTGACAGAAGTTAAAGAATTTCCAGTGCAAAATGTCCAATCACCAAAGTAATGAATGTGCCAAACCAGTGTGGCTCCACGCACATTATCCATATTACAATGCCATAAAATATTTAACAGCAATTTAAACTATATTTTCTTGTCACAGTGAAACAAATCTCCCCAGTACATTAAATTAACTTCACTTGCAGTAAAATCATGATCAGATGCCAAAAAAAAACAAAAACAAAGAGAAAAGTCATACATATATGAAATAATGTATAAAAGCTGAAAAATATCGATGTTCTAAACGTTTTACTCTCAAAAGAAGAAAATAAAGCAGAGTAACAATAGTAAAGAAAAGTCTCTGGTGTCAAACAGCACACATACACATTGTACTTCCAAGAGAAATAAAAAGTTTCCTCAGAAACAGTAAAAAACGCATTTGTCAAAGACAGAAACCAAACAAACATTGCTACAAAAAGAAATTTGTATGAGATCTACTGTAAAACACTGACATTTTAAAATAAAATAACCAAAAATATTAACATAATAATAAAATGAGAGTAAGGGGGTTCCCAAATGTGGCTTATCTGTGCAGTAAGCTGGAAAAAATCAGCAATGCATCCTGTGAAGTCACAGGACTTTCTTCTTTGGATGGCAGAAAAAGACTGAATACTCACTCCATGTCACAGGTAAAAGGCTTCCCTCTTAGGATATGCTCAGCCAATCAGCCGTCATAGAAAGAAATAGGGAGTGAAGTCTGAGCTTTTGAAAGTTGGCCCAGTACTGGGTTACCTTGGCAAATAATCAAAACAATGCCACTAAGGCAGTGAAAATGCTGAACATCTTGTATTTAAAGCCCTGAAATATATAAATCCTTTACTCCTCCAATCATCTCTGAAGATATTTACTGAAAGTCAAAAATACTTCCTCCGTGGGACCTGAAACATACGCAGTTGCCTAATTAGTAGTGTTAAACATGCCCTTGGGGACACATTCCTCAAATTGGTTAACTTCAGTTTATTTATTGGTTTTGTCTCTGATGTGTGGCACACAGCTGTGGCTATGCCCTAACATAACAGTGGACTTAAAACAGACTCTGGTAATTAGAGATCTGTCAGACTTAAAAGTGTCATCTGCAAAGCCATAGAAAGAACTGTAATGGACCTCATGAAGTGCGATATCAAGAATCTTGTTAGACTTGGACTCCCAACAGTCTGGTTTTGTGAAGAGTACATTCTGTTTATTTAACATGGTAAATTTCTTCAAAATGGCTATGGAAATTGTACATGTACACCATGCAGTGCACACACTGCATCTTCACCTGGCTAAGGCATTTGACACCATTCCCAAGGCTGGTATCATACAAAAGCTAAATGCTATTAAAATCGACCGATATCTGACAAGGAAAGGCAGAATCCAAACAATACGAGTTGCAGGTGCCACATCATAAAGTATGAAAGCTACAAGAGGTGTACATCAGGACTTGGAACGTCTCCTTTTTGGCATTTACTTCTCAGTTCTCAAAGCAGAGAGCCAAGACCTCTGGATAAAGTGTGCAGACGATTTGTTAACCGGGAGTTAAGTTACGCCGACACCCCAAACCTGCCAAAATGAAGTCTCCCTAATAAATTCTTGGTGTACTAAAAATAGGATCAACCTAAATGCTAAAAGATCAACTATCACGACTTTTGGTAGACAACCCCCCCCCCCCATCATACTGTCTAGATAACACATTCCTTTATATATTAAAGACACACACACACCTCCAGACTGGTCAAACAGCATGACACACAGGAGATACTCCAGGTGCAGTTAACCATTGACAAGACCTCTATTCAAATCATTGCCAGCTACAGGCCCCCAAATTTGACTCAGGATGCCCACTGCCACCTATCTGGACCTCTTTTAAACTATCAAGATTCAACCCTTTACTCTGATCCTGGGTGACTTTAACTACCCAACCATAGACAGGAAAAACTTTGCATGTCAGAACACAAATGCCCAGAGATTCCTTGATTTTATCAATGCAAATGCCTTGCAGCAGCTAGTCGAGAACCCCACAAGAGGTGATATCATCTTGGACTTGGTGTTAACCAACATGAATAACCACTGCAGCACCCCTACAGTATCATCCTCCCTGGTAAGATCCAACCATAAAGTGGTCATTTTCGAAGTGAACATCTCCCATGACCCCCCCCCCCCCATCTAGGGTCAAACAAAAAAAAATTCTCCAAAGCTGATTACAACCTCCTGAGAGAGAGGTATAAACAGCTTCACAGCCCCCTCGCCCATCTGTTGAAACTGACACCAATGTCCAAATCTATACCAAAGTACTATATGAGCACTTGTATAGATGCATGGAATCAGGAATACCGGACAGGACAAAATCATCCTCCACAAGGAAAAGTAAACCTGTCAGGTGGACATCTGCAATAACAAAAGGAAAAAATTGCTGTCCAAGACAAGAAAGAGCAGGTGCCCAATTGGAAGCAATCTCTCCTTAAGCTGAACAAGCAAATTAGAGCACTAGTGAAATCCTCTAAAGCCAATTTCAAGTCCAAATTGGCCACATCTGCTAAAGACAATTGGAAGACCTTCTTCACATATGTCTGCAGTCTCAAAGGAAGCACCCAGATCTGTCCAGAACTGGTGGTCATGGACACCACATACACAAATGCTGTAAATATGGCCAACCTACTGGCTAACAGATTCAGTGAAAACTTCACTCTTCTGCCCCCCCCCCATCGGTGAATCAGGACATCCCCAGTACCTGCCCCCCCCCCCTTATCTCTAGGGAACAGGTCATCACTGCCCTTTCAAAGGCAAAAAAATACAGCCTCCATGGGACCCGATAACATTCCAGGCTGCATCCTACATGAACTCAGCCATGAACTTGCAGCACCATTAGGCGCCCTTATTCAACCAAAGCCCGAGTACTGGATTTGTCTCACCCAGGTATCATCCCTTTGCACAAAGGCAGAGCATCTACCAATCCAGGAAATTATAGAACCATCAGCCTAACTAGCCTGATCTGCAAGGCCATGGAATGGATTATCATGTACCTCATTAACAGGGACATTGTGTGGAGTAGAGTGTTGGGAGGTTGCAAGTTTGGCTTTGTCAAGGGGGGGGGGTCATGTATGTTAAATCTGGCTGACTTCTTTGAGACAGTCACCAAAGTCATGGATGAGGGGAAGACTATGCACACCAACTACCTTGACCTGGCCAAGCCTTCAACAGTAGTCCCCACTCAGGCACAATAGACAAATTCTCTCAACTAGGCATCAATCCATATGTTATCAGACGGGTAGCAAACTGGCTCACTGACAGAACCCACCTAATCAAAACAGGGGAAGCCACCTCAAGCAGTAGACCCGTAATGAGCAGCGTACCCCAGGTATTGGTCTTGGGGCCTCTGTTATTTGAGATATACTTCTCTGAGGTGCAAGCCAAAACCAGTGGGCTGCGGCTGACCAAGTTTCCAGATGACTCCAAGCTGGGCATGGTCATCAATTCCCCAAGTGATATGGACGTCCTCCAAGAGAGTCTCACCCAAACAAATGACTGGTGCCAGAAACATGGCCTCAAGCTGAATGCCAAAAAATGCATCATCATCCCCTTTGGGGAGAGTGATGTCCCCATATATTATCACATTAATAACAACGTCCTAAGCACGCAATCAGTCATGAGGGATTTGAGCACCCAGGTTGATAGCAACCTGACTTTTGACCACCATGTTGCTTCAGTTGTACGGAAAGCTTTCTATATGGTGCATGTCATAAGTAAGGGTATCCCATCCAGGGACAAGGATGTCATAACATCCCTGTATTCTTCACTTATAAAGGCCAGTTACTGAGTACAATGCCCCCTTCAGCGTGTACCTCACAAAACACATGCAGCAGCTGGAGAGACCAGACAGGTTCCTCACCAAAAGAATCCAGGGCCGCAAACATCTACCCTACACAGATAGGCTAAAAGCCCTGTCCCTCTACCCAATTTCATACAGACTCCTCAGAGGCGACCTCTGTCTGGCATACAAAGCAATCTCAAACCCAGCCTTGATGGGACAGCTGCATATCCACAAGTCAAGCTCCACTCGACCTCAACCTGGTCTGTGACATCAACAGGACTTGTTGGCAGGACAAATTTGCATCCTAGAGACTCCCCCATCTGTGGAATAGACTCTCTCTCTCTCCACATCAAACAGAGTACCTCATTATCCCTTTTCAAGCGCAACCTGATAACTGGATGGGAAACAGAAAATATATCTCTGGGATTCCACCTGTGTCTCCGTTGGACAGGGGCTTTGGGTGCTGACTGATCTAAACTTGGGCTAAACACTTGGCTGGGCTTATAAGGACCTTAGGGCCAACAGCCTAGTAACTTCCGATGACCCTACAAAATGAAAACGTAGTTAGGGACCTAGGTACAAGGGTCAATAAGCTCCGTCTTTTTTAACCATCATGTAACAACAGCTGTCAGTACACCCTTTTATTTAAGCCAGCTAATTGTCAAAGGAATGTTGTCATGGTCTAAACAGGTAATCACTCCCCTATACTCACTACTGATCAGGCCAGTTAAACAGTGCATTGCCCCCTTTGGTATGTGTCTCATTAAACATATCAAAGAAAGACCTCAAACACATTCCTAACAAAAAAAAAAAAATCAAACGACTAAAGTCCCAGAGATATCGAGACAGGCTATAAGCTCTATCCCTTTATTCGAAGTTTTACAAACTTTTGACCAAATATATCAGTTTTTATTTACCATGCTATTAGAAACCTGAATGTCTTGGATCTCCAGCTTCCCCTCACCCCAAGTCCTACATCTCCACCAATAACAGAACTAGGGAACCAAGTCTTCACCAACAGATAAATAAACATGGTGGAGGAATAAGTTTAAAAGCCAGCACCACCCAATCCTCTATAATAAACTTCCCCTACAGGTTACACAGAGTGGCTCACTATCTTCATTTAAACATAAACTAAAAGACTGGATGAGTATCTGCAAATCTGCTCCAAGACTAACCAGTATAACCCTCCTGGAAAAAAGAAATGCTGTCTGAAAAAGGCTACTGTTAAGGAAAGCATGGTCATCCGACTCTGTAACCTTGCAATACCTATGAAAATATATTAAAAAATGTTCCTTGTGGGCTTGTTAGCTTGTTCTAGGAAACTATAATTTATTTGATCTATAAATATTTGAGCATACACAACTTCTGAAGTAACGGTACATAAGTTAACTGAAATCAGCAAATATTAAAGGAACTTTTTGATAAGGTTCTGTTCAATAAGTATATTTAATTTACTTATTTAATTTTTGAAGTAATTGAGGAAATGGAAGGTGCTCTACTGCAGCCAATACACTGATAATTTGATTTGATAGAATACACTGGAGTTCAGTTTGAAGCTCTTGGGAAATTTACATAGAGGCGACATAATTTGTGACAAACATGGAATCACTTCCACAATTTATCTCAGGTATGAATTTATGGCAATCATTAACCCCTGGTAAAGAGGAACTACTACTGCTACAATGAAGTTTGGTTCTGACACAGATGCAAGTACATTGAAGTGGCAGGAGAGACCAAAGATGAGGCAATTTATTATTTTCCCTTCCATGCAATCAACAGTCAGCTTGTCCTACTGCCCCTGTCCTATGTTGGGTTTACCAACTCCTCCTAATCTCTCCCACACTTACAAAGCCAAGGTTGGGGCCAACAAGGATCAAACTGTCCTGGGATCTCAAGCCATGCTAGCTACTGTAGTGGGCTGTAATAACCTTTCTGAATTTACACCCTCCCCTATGTTCAACAGTTACATCTGTGTGCTGCTACCAACTATGGACCATGAGTCACCACAGAGAAGACCTAAATGAATGCCCATCCCTCCCTCCCAGTACCGCAGATGCCCAAGCAGCTAACTGAACCCAGGTCACGGGGCCACAGTCAAGGCTTTAACCCTCTACACCACAGCTCTGGGCCAGGCAATTTAAGACTTCTGCCACTGAGAAGTGCAACCTCAATTCGATTAGAGGTAAAATATGCTGTAACTACATCTGCTATGTTGGGATGTCCAGCAGGTAAACTTAACATAAAAAATAGCAGAAGCCATGGAGTAAGAGGTGCAGGCCATCCCTTGTGAAGCAATGTGACCTGTCTTCCATTTTATGCCAATCCATAAGAGGGGATCCACAAAATGACAACAACTAATCAACCAATTAATGCAGCTAATTATCTTACGTTTGTATGTAGACATCATTCTGGACAAAAGAAGGATTCCACTCAGGTGCAGAGTCTTGCCTGCATTTGACAAGTACTGTGAAATACAGCACATCTCTCTGCATGTCCCTCAGGGTTGAGAGTTGCAAAAGATTCACAACCACATGGACTACAACTAGGCCATATTCATATCTGCCCAGTATGATAGACTGAAGAGCCCTCAATATCTAGGATCTTGATGATGAATTTCTATTTTTGTATGGAGACTTCATCTTCCTGATTCTAAGAAGCTTACAAATGAAGTTTTGACAGCCTTGGCATACATTAGTTGGGTGGGTTTGTGCAGAGGTGTGAGTGGTGTTGTAGGTGCTCACGAATGATCTTTTTATGTGAGGATCACCTCTATGCCGAGAAGATATTTACACCTCTCACATATCATGTACTGCATATCTATTAATAATCTACATTCTGTGTACATTCAACAGTTCCTACACTGCCTAGGAATACCCAGGGAGTGAGGATGGCTATTAGAGGGACACAAGCTGATTTATCTTCCATAACGGCAAGATGAGTAGTTCTTGCAGGGCATCAAATGACTCACAAGAAACTTGACAGCAAAAGAGTTCAAATAACCAATAATATTAGTAGTAGTAACCATTATGATATACAAGAAGCTTACAGGTACATGCAGTACAAGACCACCCACAATACAGATGCATGTCATTTACCTTATTTGATTTCTTAAGTGATGAAACAAAACTGGCAATGTTTTATGTCCTGCAATTGTGTGGGGGAAGGAGGATCTACTTTTCATTTAATGGCTACAATATGAACACTTAATAAACCCCTACATTTTCACATCTTTTATACTGAAAAATTGAACACACCTAGAAATACCTTTACAACTAAAGCAAGCAAATATTAGAAAATTTCTGATAAAAAAATACTGATTCAGCTGTTATGTGGTATCTGAAATGTTAAATCACTAACAGTAAAGCCATTGTAACCAAACAGATGGGAGAAAAAAATCTAATTTACAATGTCAGGCTATGCCATACTACAGGGAAGCAAACCCAACTCCAGGTCGAGGCCAAAAAGACTTGGAACACAAAATCAGTTCAAAATGACAGTGACAATTGTGGCTACTTTCGTGAATAAAAACAAAAGGTAGTAAAACACACAAAATCCATTCTGATGCATTAACAGTGCTGAGAACATAAAGACATAACAGAATGGCATGTATACACATACACACACACACATATGTATACATACATATTTAGTTTTAGGGTGGAGTTTTCTTTTAAAAATGCCATTTCAAATGTCCAATTATTTGTGATGCTGCAAGAAACCAAAGACTCCTGAGAAAACTCCAACAGGCATAAGGAAATATAATAAGTGCAGAGAAGGCTACACAGAAGAAACTAAAACAGATAATCAAAAGCTGCTGTGATGTCATACTGAATAAAATATACACACTAAGATTCGACTAAAATTGTGGAAAAAGAAATTACATCCAAGGGCAAAATAGCAGAATATGCCAGTATGTCAACAAACGATCACTCTCTCAGGTTTCCCCCCAGTGTTCCCCTCCACCACCAGATACAATCATTATAAACAATCATTATAAACAACACTTCCTCGATGTCACATGCCATGTTAAAATAGACTTCCAACAAGACTGCTGTTACAGTTCGCATTTAGAACAATGACAACAATCAATTCAAGAAGCAGAGGTTTCTAAAATCGTATAAAGGGACTCTCACAGCACAGCTGCAGTCAGGCCTGAACTGTCAACAACTAGGTCTTGTTTACCAACCTTTGGGTCCATGTCCCTTTCAGATGGAGCAGGGATACAGGCTACCGTTTCCTTATTCTACCAGCAGCATCTGTGTTTTTTTCCTCACTGTTACCTTATGCATTGTTTGAAGATTTTTTTCCTCCCAAACACTGACAGACAACACACAACCAGCTGTACTGTTGCTACAGTCTACCCTGACACTCCTGTTTCGAGGAGGCGGGGAGTCATCTGGAACGGAAGCCTAATTGAGTCAAAAAAATAACTGGCGTCTGACGAAGTTACGTCCTGTTTTAAGGATTTAAATTGTTATTCATAAATATTCTTGCTCGTGAATTCTTGTACTGACGCGCTAATCGAAAGAGACTATGTAGCACTTGAGTAAATTTTACGATTTTCAGGCATTAATTTTCTGATTATCTATTATTCTCAGCTCATAACAGAGGAAACTGAGCACATCTTAGCCCAAGACAGAAAATTAACCATGAGACACACTCTTAAGTTATTAGGGATTGCAAGAGTGCGCAAACAGTAAAATACAGTTTAGCCAAAGGCCAGCGCAATTAAAGTCTTACGATGTTTTAAAAACGAAGCACAACAGTACAACTACAATTGTTTTCTTTTCGTTAATTTACTGAAAATATTTTTGGGAGTTATGACTTAAACAAGTATAACTCAAACTGAACTTTTGCAACCATAACAGTTTCTAGTACATGCTACTTAGGTAATTAAACAGCCTAAAGCCTAGTCACCAACAATACACATTCTAAAAGCCAGCCCTCAACTGATATACCCACCCTGGCTACTGCCACGCCCACAAGTTGCCACAACCGTTACGTAGCTAATACCAAGGCATATTCGCCTATACATACCTTTTATTGTACAGGAGAAAAATATAAAAAAAGTCATTGTTTGCTGTTTAGCTCTCAATCTCCCACATCCAGAAAAAGGAACAACTCCAGAAATAATAAGGTACAAATGCCCCAAATCAGGCAAGCGTTCTAAAATATTAATAGTACTATTAACTTAAAAAGCTAACAAAATAAGAGAACGTAAACTAATGAGCATTTCCGAAGTAAAAGAAGTATATATTACTTATTATTAAGTGCCATCATTTAATAAGTGTAATTAACTAAATTTTCTCCAGAGATTTCTAGTTTTAGGAGAGATTAATAAAGACAAAACTAAATTCTAAACCCAAATCAGGGTTGCCCGTGAAAAATCGGATACAGCTGATGGGTATGGTATGCAGCAACATTAAGTAATAAGTCCTAAATAGAAATCATATGCATGAAAGTAGTCACTAAAGAAAAAAAATACGCTATGGAATTACTTATCATTTCATACCTCCCAAATAACGCTGAGTTTGTTTGCCTCATATTTTTACCTTTGCACTCCTAAAATGTTTGAATTTCTGGCAAATCACTGAGGAGTACAGTCAATTACGCTAGATGTTAGAGTTTCACGTTTCTGAAAATTTACGTTAATGCAAATGTTGTTCTATCCACTTTTTCATTGAATTAGGGTAATAATTGACAACTGGGCCTGATTTTGAGCCTTTGCACTTCCCTTCATTATTTTTTTTTCTTGAGCCAAAACAAGTACCCAATATATAACTGAAACTAGTAATGTTTAGTAACAATTATATATAATTATTAAACATGAAGGCAGGCGTAGCTTGATTATTCATGAGCAGACAAGATGCCTGAAACACAAGTGAAAAATAGTCTCTTCTTGTGCTTACATACTTGCAATAATGTCCAACAAGGTTTGTGTTTGGGGGTATTATAATACAATTCCATAAAGCAGCATTTGGCATTATATTACTTATCTGACAAGAGCTAAAGCAAAATAAATGAAATGCAAGAAATGCATAGTCTTACCCTTCGGGAAAAACAAGGTTACCCCTAGCTACCATATAGGTGGCAATCCACTGAGCACAGAAGAAGTCATCAGGGATCTGGGGACCCAGGTTGACAGTAGCCTTTCGTTTGACACTCATGTTGCTAAAGTAGTTAGGAAAACCTTCTACATTGCCCACCTGATCATGAAGGGATTCACATCTAGATCAAGGGAGGTCATCGCCCCCCTGTACTCATCACTCATTAGACCTATGATTGAGTACAATGCCCCATTCGGAATGTATCTGACCAGACACCTGCAGCAGCTGGAAAGGCCCCAAAAGTTCCTCACCAAAAGGATAAAGGGTCTCAAAAATATGTCTTATGCTGCCCGACTGAAAGAACTCCAGCTCTATTCAGTCTCATACCGCTTGCTCAGAGGTGACCTGTGCCTGACATATAAGGCCATGTCAAACCCTGATTTGATGAATATGCTTCACCTCAAAAATCTAGATCCCTCAGAACCACAAGGGCGGAGACTTAAACCTTGACACGGTTATTAATAGAACATGCTGGAGGGACAGATTCATCACCCAGAGACTCCTATGCTGTGGAACAAAATCCCGGTACATGTGAGGCAGAGCACCTCGCTGGCCTTGTTCAAGAGGAATCTTGACCAATGGATGGGGGATCGCAGATATACCCCAGGGATTACTTCAGTGTCACTGCTTGACAGAGGCACAGCAAAATAATAGGCATAGTTTTATTCAAACTAAAGGGGTGGCGAAAGCCAAATAACTATGGGCTAGGCTTATAAATGCCCTTGGGCAGATAGCCTAGTATGAACCTATGAACCTATGAGGTAAAATTAAGGACATGAGGTGTGGCAGGCAGAAGAAAGTGCTCCAGTGTAGCAGTAGTGGTTTTAAAAGCTGCTAGACACTTAATTTAGCCACATTTTCTATTCATGTGTGTCAAACTGAAGTTCTAACTGTTGTTCTTTGCCAAATGGCATTGTCTTCCTTTAATCTCTATTATGAGATCTGATCTTAAAAGTGCTTGGATGACTTTAACAAGCTTTTGTTAAGCAACCCTACGTACTGTTAAGAATGGGCCTCATGCTAGGAAAGTGCTTAACAATGTTATCTTTTTCCTTATTTCAGAGTTTAGTCATGGCACTCCATGCATTGCACACATTTTAGCAACATAACACTATTAACTACAGCTGTGACGCGAGTGAGGGGCTCTGACTAGAGATGTGACATTTTTCATTGCACTATATAGCAATGGGGAATTAAAATACTTTCATTGTAGGCATGATTTGCTTTGTAGGAAGTGTTCCTTGTATTGTTGAAAACATTTTAAGTGTGATGTCTGGTCTTATATGCAGTCAATAACTACAAGAACAGGATTTTACTTTTTTTTTATTTTAAACTGCCACAGCCTGACAGCTATTCTGACAGCTATCAAATGCACCTGTCAAAATAGCTGAAAAACCAAGGCACCTCAAAGATGTACAAAAGTCAGGTCCATTTTATTAGTATAGCAATAGAGAAATAGCTTACACTTCAAAAACAGGTTTTGTTTATGTATCGCTTAACAAACTGAAACTGCTACCTAATCACTTTACTTTTGCAGCAGGTATAAGACACAGCTTGTGGAATACATCTTGATTATTAGTATTAACTTTGCATTGGTTGTCTGGTCTTGTTCTTAATGGAGTTGTATGCACTATTATCAGTTAAATGTTTTTACTCAAGTATTACAATTTACAAACATCATTTTTCAATTATTAATAAATAACCACCACAGCATAAGAACAAAACTAAGTTTTTCTTTATCACATACTGATATTACTATGTAAGTAGCTGATAAAGAAAAATGTGTAGGCACAGGCCAATTTGGTTTTCATTCCTCCTACTGTGCCTCTCACAATTAATAGTCTTTTTTTAATCTATTAACATTGGGGAGGGCTAAGGGGATGGCAGTCTCACCAAAAGCTCTGTATGTTCATTTTAAAAAATGTGGCATAACAGCAGAGCTTCTGCACGGTCATTGTGCACCCTATGTAATCCTCCAAATGGTACTACCTCAACCAGAGCTGAGGAACAAGAAAATCCTAAAACACTGAGGGCCAAAAAATGTCTTCTTGACAAAGAGCTATTATATTTATACACAATATATCTTTCATTGCCTGAAGCATCTTTGAGAACTGTAGCAAAAAGCTATCCAGCTCTTTGCTACTGTTCATAACACTCACACACACACACACACACACACACACACACACACACACACACACACACACAAATAATTTCAGCAGCCATTGTTGAATCACATCCTGCTGCCCATTAACAGCTTCTGTCTGGGGCAGCTCTCTTTTCCCCATCCTAGCTACAGCTTAGCACAACATCAAGCTTAACAAGTACTGTTAAACTTGCTTGGAGTCAGAGCTGTAGCAAGAGAATCTGGTGCCCTGGGCAGCACACTCATTTAGCATTCCTACCAAATCTTTCAAACAAAATTGTCAGCTTACAAGTTGTCACTAAGTAAGCATGATAATAATCACTTATTAGACAGCTTGTAAACTGACTAATTTTCAACATTTTTCTCCTATTATAGTTATGTTAAAAAAATAAAATAGAACTTGGCAAATGGACTGTTTATAAACCATGTAATAAGTAATCATTATTGTGGTTGTGCATTAAACGTCTTGTACTGTCTGTTAACTATCTTTTTTAAGGTAACTACCTAAAAAAAACAGAAATGTAACAAACATAGGCTGTCTAATAAATGACAATAGTCATGTTCATTTAATGAAAATATGCAAGCTGACAAAACTTTTTTCATTGAAAGTTCACTCTCATCTACAAGTTACTGTCTGAGTTATACCCTATTCAATCCAGTCACCATAAAGAAATGCTTGGAGTAGTATTGTGTTATATTGTGACTATGTTCCAGCAATGTATAAAGTAAGTACTTCACAGCATGTTTGTTAAGCAATAGTTAGATCCATCTGTCATTTAGGACTAGTCCATCTGTCAGTCATTAAAGCCATGCCAAACTCTGCACAAAATCAGACATAGTGTCCAATGAGATAAGAACAAGATCAAACAAGGGCATTTATTGTGCCAGATGAGATAACAATAGGTCACAAAGGGGCATTAGGGCAGACTAGGAAAAGAATACAGAAAGCATTAGGTATAGCCTTACATACATAAGAGTATTAAGCAAGTCTTTCGTGTTAAAGGAAGTTAGGCTTTGAAAAAATAGAATAATACCAATAGGTTACATTATAGTTCGTAATAAGAAAGACACAGGAGAAAATGCAATAAGCATTTAGGAAAAAAAGACCAAAGAACCAAGATTTTGGCAGCAGATGATAAAAGGAGATGAGTTAATTAAAAGGGATGATGCTATAGAAGCTTTTGGGTTATTGAACCCAAATCAACTTGCTGTTAAGAGTTCAAGTAAGCTATGTAGAGGTTGGGTAGTTTGTTTGTCTTTTCGGCTTTTCCCGGTTAGGGGTCGCCACAGTGGAACTCCGGTCCGCTAATGATTGGCAGTCAATTTATGGTGCCAAGTTGCCAGGCCGACGCCCAACCTTCAGCAAAGGCACGCCCATTCACGCATGTGTTTTGGAGGCCACTTGACCACGGGGAGGACATGCAGACTCCACACAGAAGGCACTCCAGCCAAGAATTGAACAGGAGAACCTCTTGCTGTGAGGCAACAACAGTACCGCTGTGGGTAGTAACTTAGTTAAATCGCAAATAGTACACTTCATAATTGAGGCCATAACAGAAATAGCAAAACAGATAATAGTAGTAAAGAGAGCATATAAAGT
>NC_056739.1:1043222859-1043380359 GCF_019279795.1 Protopterus annectens | reverse complement strand
CATAGTTTTAAGAGGGTGTCAGGTTTTATTTTGTGGAGAGGTTAGCTGCACTTTGAGTCTCAGGCTAGATTGTGAGTAACATACCAGTTTACATAGCAGCTACTGTAAATGTCAGATATTTTGACGTATTCCCAGTTATAATGTAACATGCAGAGCCATTTACATTACCTCTCCCTCAAATCTTTTCAGGAATGTCAGGAATTGCATGAGGCTGTGGTCCTGCTCCTGGTAAGTACAACACTATTTCGTTACACATGTATATTTAGTGAAAGGTATATGCTAAAGTGTCTTTCCAAGCCTGATAGCTGGATTGATGTACTGTCTGCCTGACTGCCAACTGCAGAGATAGATTCTGACTGTACACAATTTACACTCATATTTATGCCTTGTAGGTGTGCCCACAGTGATAGATTTGCAAGTATTGTCAGGATAGTACAGATTGCCAGATGTATCAACTGTGCAATGGTATTTAAAAATGTCCGTGTTGGACATCATTTAGGTACTGATCATGAGATTCTTCTTTAAAGAGCTTTTATTTGCTGGTAAATAAAGATTTGGGTTAGACTATAATAGCCTAATTTCCTACTATTAGAGCTTGGAGGTTAGACAAGTCTGTAATACTGACAGCATTGTATACAGCATAACATATACTGTAGCATAGTAATGTACATCATACTAGTGAGAGCTTTAATGTAATGCTGTTCCCTTTTTTTTCCACAGGTAACCATGGGGGCTTCTCTCTGCCCCCTACACAACCTGATGTCTGAGTCTCTTAAGACTCTGGTGGTGATGGTGGCCAAAGTGAGGCACAACTGGGGGTTGCAGGGGCTGAATCTGACATAAAGGTTGACATCCCTCAACTGTCCTCATTGTCACCATACACAGTCAGTATGCCTATGCATACCCAGTCCCTTGTGGCCACAGGTATTGGACAGTCAGAAAGTGGGGACATTGAACAGGAGAGTGTGACTAATTGAAGTTGCAGGGAGTGTTGACACTGACTATAGCCAAACAGTTGGCAAGACTTCACCAAGGCAGACTGATAGGGATGCTCATAGGAGGCCTGCTGTCCCTCCATCACCTGTTGCAGGTGACTCATCACATGTCACTCAGTGAATGTTTAGGGCCACCATGGAGGCACAGGCATGTTCTGAAAGGTACAGAATGCTCAGGGTCATGGATGCAGGACAGTCTGACATCCATGACTGCCTCCACCATGTTAATAATACCCTGGAATGGTTGACTGATACAGTGGAAAGACATTGGTCCCAGACAGATTACACAGTATCAGTTTTGGAACGCACAGTGTTTGTGATGGAATGTCTGGTTGGAGTTGAGCCTCGACCTTGTGGATGTAGGTCAGTAACTACATCTGCTGAGGGTCAAAATGGCCATCCACAATCACGCTCCCATAGTGGCAGTACATCCAGTGCTCCAGAGGGGAGTGTGCTGTCCACACCAAGAAATGGAAGAGCATGGGGTCATGGGTCTGGGCGTTCCTGTGGAGGACATATTCCCAGCAGACAGCAGTCACCCTCAGGTAGTAGCACAACATCTGACCTTGGGCGTGAAGTGCCAGTGCAACTCCTGGCAGAGCCAGTTCCCATGCTCAGGGGCAGAGACGATGAACTGTCAGTTCTACCATGCACAGCTCACAGCTGTCCAACATACAGATGCGTAGGGCTAGCACTGAGCTTGGCTGTGTTTATGCACACACTCACACACCACTGTCAAAATCAGGTTACTTACAGACACACACACCACATCTCCATGCTTCATCTTGTATGCTTTGCTTCCTGAATTACACACATGTATGTCAACCTGTTGGGTTAGCCTTGGCCTCTTCCACCCCCACACAACACCCTGTTCAAGTGATGATACCTGTGCCACATCCTTGTCATCTTTCTCATGGATGCAGGGAAATAAAGCTACGTGCCTGAAGCACAGGGTGACTTATCTACAACACTATGCCCTATCATCCATTGTGTCTTTTTGCATGCTACTTGTACTGCTCATTTACAGATATTGCACAATGCCATTTATAATTAGCCTAGATTCATATAATGTGGTTGTTACCATGGATGCTGTAGAAATGGCTTTGTGGTCACACAATGAAAGGCGTTTCATGGAAATGTCCATGATTCTCTTTCAGGATACTGTAGGACACAGCTATGCCTACACATATACAATCAAACCATCCACATCAGAGGATGAGATTGATTGTCAGCACAGAAGAAAATGTCAGCAGAAATGTAAGTAACTATAGGGTCATTAGAGTATGGGCTTATATGTGTTTAATAGGTGAATGAACATAAGAGCTTGAATCCTAGCCATGCATCCTTAAACTGTGACAAGGGCTGATACCCTGGAAAAGTGTAAGCAGGGTTTTGGGTGCTGAAACATCTACAGACCTGGGTGTTGGAGATAAACAATCTCCACTTTATCTCTGTCCATTCCAGACATTGGTACTAAACCATGTGTGATTGTCCTGTTCCCCATCCAGATCTGTAACTGATTTACATTTGGGAGGAACTCTACTTCACATAGATGGGGAGCCTGTTCCATATAGGATGTAGTCTCTGGGTTATATACCTGTCTCTCCAGCATGTCTCATTTGTACCACAGGCAAGGTATAGGTCTGGAGAACAGGTAATTCTGGTGCTAGCTGTTTTGTGGATATGCAGGAGATCCACATTGGGATCAGAAACCCCCTGTATGGCAGCCATACACCTCCACTCCAAAGCATGTTGGAGACAGAATACATGGATAGGGTCTTCATGCAGTCTCCATATGACATGTTACATACACCACATAGTGGTTTACTAGGAACTGTTGTGGCTGCTACAGTTGATGGATATGCCTGGTTGGTTACATGGCAAAGGTGGCATTGCACTCAATGATAGGTCTGATGAATGCTGAATACAGTGGAATAATGATTTCCTTGTATTTTCCTGATCTGCCTTGGTTTACAGGTTGCACTACATGAAATGCTTTACCTAATATTACTGACAGTTTCAATGAAAGGCTAGATCACTACAGATGTGTTCATATATCCCTGACTACTGGGTCAACTCTAGGTGGTGTGCTGTCAATACAATAGTTACAATGGTGGATCACTCCTCAAAGGATAGTATTGTGCAATTCTTACTGTTGGTCCATGACGTTGACAGCAACTGTATGTCTGTGTCAGCCTCTCCTGGATAACATTCCTGTCAATGTGGTATGCAATGACAGCTCCTCATTTGCAATCATCAGCAAATTTAGTCAGCCACAGGCCACTGACAGTGGCCACACCTGCATAGAAGTTATTGCCTAAAAGGAGTAGTGTGAGTAACGGTTTGTGAAGCAGTCCATTGGTGACTGGCCTTATTGTAGAGGGAGACTCCTCATTGCTAATGTCATTGATCCTGTCAGTCAGCCACATGGCTATCCATCGGCTAACATACTAGTTTGTACCTAACCACTTGGGTTTGTCATGTCAGCAATGAAATGGCTTGTCAGGCCATGGTAGGTGGAGTGACTCATGTTTCCCTCATTCATTGATTTGTTAACCTTATCAAATAGGTCCACCAAGTAGGATAGCCATGATATGCCCATGACTAAACCAAACTGTGCCTGGTCCATTGTTTGTGGGTGTACTACCACTCTATCATCTGCCAGTGTCTGTAGATGGACCTCCTTTGTGCAGAGGGATGACTGTCACTGTTCTCCATTCCCAAAGCACTATGCCTGTTTGGTGGCTACAATGAAAAACTATATCCAGAGTTTCTGAAAGGTCATGTGTGACTCTTTATTGGAGTTATTTCCATCATGGTTTCCAAGATAATTGTAACCCAAGGTATATGAGTTTATACAGAGCACTACCAAGCACTGTAGGAGAAACTAATATGTACACCTTGTAAACCTAAAGAAGGAGTATTTAGGCAGTTATTCTGAAGTTAGAAACTAATCAAGCAGTGCCTATTGAAAACAAAGAATTACCTTGTGGTGACTGCTGAAAAGAGGAGAGTAGCCTGAATTGCTAACGCCTGGCTACTACTACTGCTGGTCTCATTATGGCATCACTCTGTTGGGATACAAAGCTCCTTATTCTTTGTCTCTCACCAAAAACAAAACATTACCATCAAGCTCAAGATATGAAGCAGGCCACAGCCTGTTTGTTGATCCACACACTTGTCCCAGATGATGCAAGCATCTGTAGGCTTGCTGTAGCCTTTTCCAGGTAGATGCCTTGATTAGCAACTAGACCAGACATTTGAGTTTTGCATGTATTATGATGTGTCCCAAGCCTTGTAGGACTTGAGTGGGTACAGTACAGATCTGATGTTGATTAGGAGCACAGCTGTAGCATCACAATATAATGTTGTATGTCAGGTGATATAGATGTCCAATGCTGATGTGGCAAACTCTACAGCAGCAGTTATCCATGTTAGGTGGTGGTATCACAGCAGGTCACGCAACCTGTCCTGCAACAGCATCATGGTGGTCATCTTCTTGACATGGATGTGAGGTCTACAGCAGAGGACTGGCCACCTTTGGGCAATATAGCTGTTCCAATCACATCTTAGTTATGTAATAATGTATATTTATGTTTCCAGTACACAACACTGTGTTCACATCATTGCACAACTCATCCATCTGCTGTATAGTTGTTTGACAAGCATTGTAGATGTGCAAAGCCAAAGTAATGACTGTAATGTTGAGCAAGTGTCCTGTGCATGCAAGGACATCCACATCTTTGCTGAAAACATATGATACATATGACAATGAGTAGGTTGCCAACATGCACACCTCACCTCCAACTCCACCCAAACACACATCACACATACCTACATATGCAAAGCTCCTTAATAGAAACAGACATGCACACCAGACACCTCACAAACACAGATGCAAGCATGCTACATATAATACTACCTTTGCAGAACAGTACATATAATAGCTCATGCACCACTGTATGACCACTCAAACCCTTAGGTTAAGACAGTAGATCACATATATTACTTATATGTGATTATGTCATGAGACACTTTGATGTCCCACTCACCAGGCTACATAAGGGGAAGGTCATGTCCAGCTGTATTTGAGGTGCCCTGCTATGCCATATCACACATGCATTCAAGTCTGTTAACAGCAGGTACTGTTATGACTATATCATAGTTTCTGTTTGTGTGTGTATGACTTGAGATGTACTTCTCAGGAGTGTATGTTGAGAAAAATGACTGGGCTGTCAGACTATGTGTCTCACGCAGGTATACCCCTGGCCTTCAGCTTCATTTTACATTCACCTGGGATGATGTCTACATGCAAAAAGAACATGACTGATGTCAATAATTGGCTTAGCTTCTGGTGTCATTTGAAGGGGATCCACTATCTGTCACCTTGGTATTACATAATCATCAGACCTCGATGCTTTGTCAGAGATGGTCTGCATCTGTCACCCATGCAATTGTGGCTACTGGCCAAGGCTCTCACCACTGCCATAATGCCCTTTTTAGGTGGTGTCCCAGGGACAGAATTGTAATGTAAAAAGGCCATCTACAAATGACCCCAGGGTTATGCTGCTACATGCTACAAGTCTCAACCCGAAAACCCACTCTCTTGGAGCAGATCTCACCTTGGTAGATGCACACATATGTGCAGTCACAGACGCCTGGGTCAGGGCTGTGGAGGGCAGCACAGCCATAGCAGTCTAGAACTCCTTCAACACGTGCAGACCTCAAACTCATAAGTAATGGGTTTGGTATATCAATATTCATTATGAATACATACACATCCAGACTAGTTACATAATATGATTCCCTGGAGACAACTCAGGAGGTATGGCCTTTTTGTAGGCACCTATTCAAGTAATTGCCAGCTACAGGAGCCCCTCCATGAATCAGGACACCCACTATGCTTATTTGCACATACTTGAGTCTATCAAGACACATCCAGACACCTTTATTTTGGGTGACGTTAAGTACCCACCAACTGGGTATATTAGTCATGCTGAAACTCATTTGTACAAATTTTCCCAACTTCATTAACCACATTGCCCTGGACCAGCTGGTTGACATCCTCATAAGGGGAGCCTACATACTGGATGGGGTGCTCTCTCTTACAGGATGGTATCAATAGCTTCACTGCACCTCTCTCTCAGATGGAACTAGCAACTATGCTGAGCTCTACAGCAATGCTTTATACAAACACCTGTACAACTGCATTGAATTGGCTGTACCTGTTAGGTGCAACACAAGCTCATTATGGAAGAGCATAGCTGCCTGATGGACAACTGCCATTAACAGGCTTTACAAAAAGAGAGAGACATTGCTCTTTAAGAATAGGAGGGAGGGAGGCCCCTGAAATGGAAATAGTACCTCATATGCATGAACAAGCACATAAGAGTTGTTGTGAATTCCTCCAAAACAAAGTATTGCTCCAAATTAGCTTCCCCCACAAAGTACAACCACAAGGCATTCTATACTTACATTTGTAACCTAAAAGGAAAGCCCCAGTTTAATGCCAAACTTGTACGTCACAATACCACATATACTGGTGCTGTAGACATATCTCATCTTTTGGCTGACTAGATCTGCCAAAACCTCACTCTCCTGTCCCCACCACATATACACCATGACATACCTACCACCTGGCCGCTGCTTTGTATCTCTGAAGGGCATGTCACAACTGGCCTCTCTAAGAATAGACACATAGCATGTATGGGACCTGATAACATCCCAGGCTGTGCCCTACATGGGCTCCAGCATGAACTTGTAACACCCTTGGACACTCTCCCCAATCATAGTGTAACCAATGGCTTTGTCACAGCTGACTGAAAAGCAAGAATGGTTATTCCATTGCACAGATGTGGTGCGTCCACTGACCCCACTAACTATATGCATATCAGCCTCATTATCCATATCTGCAAGGCCATGGGACAGATCATCATGTACATTATCAACTAAAATGTAGGTAAAGTGAACTATTTGCCCCTACTCAGTTTGGATTTGTCAAAGTGGCATCATGCCCGTTAATCCTGGTGGACTTCTTTCAGACAGTCATCAAGGACATGGCTGATGGGAATTCTGTGCACACAGCCTACATGCACTAAGAGAAGGCATTTGACACTATTCCCCATGCAGGCATCATCAAAAAACACACCCAACTAGGCTTCGACCCATATATCATTAGAGAGGTTGTTAAATGCCTCACTAATACAGTCATATAGTCCAATAGGGGAAAACACCTCCAATAGCTGAGCTGTAACCAGTGGTGTTTTAGTCCAATAGGGGAAAACACCTCCAATAGCTGAGCTGTAACCAGTGGTGTTCCAGAGGCTTCTGTCCTAGGTCATCTATTGTTTGGAATTAATTTTATCAAAGTACAAGCACAACGTGAATGACTATATCTGATAATGTTTGATGATGCCTGCTAAATGTGAGCGGCCATATAATACACATAGTATGGCAACATCCTACATTATGGTGTTACATGGACAGATGATTCTTGCCAAACACATGGCCTTAAACTCAATGCAAATATATGTATTATCATTCATTTTGGTAGCAGCGATGTACTTGCTAAGTACCAGATAAATAGTGACACCTTAAGTACATACGTAGGGGTGAAAGACCTGGTGACACGTGTTGACAGCTACCATAACTTAGATCATCAGGACAATATTTGAGTGTAATGGCACCCTTTTGGTATGTTACTCACCAAACAGCTGTGGAGATTGGGGAACCACAAAGGTTCCAATCAAAAGGGATGCAAGTCTTCAGCATCTGTCCTATGGAAATTGTCTGAAATCACTATCAAGTTAGTGTGTGTCAAACAGAGTACTCAGAGGTGATCTCTGCTTTGCATATGAGTCAATCTGTGACCCTGCTTTACTGTACATGCTGCACATGCATAAGTGACATGGATAACCAGTTTAATCCAAGTGAATATATTACCCTGGTATGTAAATTTTATAAACTACTGCTGGAGGGCAGGAATTGTCTACCAGAGGTTAACACTCCTTTGTAACACACTTCCACATCATGCCAAACTGAGCACCTCATTGGCCCTTTAGAGATGCAATCTGTACAATTGGATGGGTGACTGTAATTACACCACACTGGTTCCACCTGTGTACACCCTGGACAGGGGCAGTAGGTGTTGAACATGTTACTAAGGGCAAAAGGTGGCTAGGCGGATGAGGGCCCTAGGACCATTAGCCTACTACATTCCAGTGATGCTATAATACCATAGGCTGATGTAAAATACTGGCTAAAATCCACGCTCACCAATATGGATGCAATTAGAACATTACCACTACCTATATATGTGCAAAAAACACTGGCCAGCACACACACACAGCAAGTGGGCTGGACTGAGTTTAGAACCCCTACCTATCTAGTCTTACACACTACAGATCACGGTACTTATCACACATGCCATAGCTTAAGTCTGACTTTGATATGGCTTTAGGTACTCTTATGGTAGCTGACATCAGCAGGCCTTTTGGATGAGAAGAGTTCGAAGGCCTACACCACCTGCTAGGCCCAAAACAGTGCATAACCCTACCTCTGTTTAAGGCATTGTGGAATACACATTTGTTTTGTATGGAGCTGCACATACACAGCAATTGAGCTAGAGTGAGTTTAGAACCCCTACCTATCTAGTCTTATACACTACAGATTCCAGCACTTATCGCATGTGCCATAGCTTAAGTCTGACGATATGGCTTTAGGTACTCTTATGATAGTTGACATCAGCAGGTCTTGTGGAGGAGAAGAGTTCAAAAGTCTGCACCACCTGCTAGGCCCAAAACAGTGCAAAACCCTGCCTCTGTTTAAGGCATTGTGAAATACACACGTATTTTGTGTGGGGATGCACATACACAGCAAGTTGGCTTCACTGAGTATAAACTCCCTACCTATCTAGTCTTACACACTACAGATCACTATACTTATTACACGTGCCACGGCTTAAGTCTGACTTTAACATTGCTTTAGGTACTCTTACGGTAGAAGACATCAGCAGGCCTTGTGAGGGAGAAGACTTTGCGGGCCTGCATGAAGTGCAAAGTTCAAAAACTACAGACGCATTGCAGTTTTAAATTTACATTTGCTTGGGATGGAGATACACATACACACCCACATCAAAGGGGCTGGAGTGAGATTAGAACCCCTACCTATCTAATGTTATACATTACAGCTCAGAGTACTTATTGTATGCATCACAACTTAAGTCTGATATTACAAATGACTCCAGGTGATGTTATCATAGAGAACATAAAGAAGCCCTGTGTTTCACAGTTTTGTAGGGCTGCATAATCACAAAGCTTCCTACTGTCACCTGAAGCTAGTAGCCTAACAATGAGACAACTGTTTAGCCTATGTTGGCCATATGTGTTTGTTTGAATGTGGATGGACAGGTCTGTGGCAAAAGTATATTTATCCAGGCAATGAGTGGGCACACAACATAATACAGTACATTACACCACTTGCACAGTTTTTGATGTGTGTTTGTTGAAATCAAGCAGACAAAGAGGGCTGTAGTGAATGTGGGTGTTCTTGCTGGTGTAGCTATAGACATATGATGTCACAATATATGTATGTATTCCTATGCCATGCCATATATTACAAGGGTTCCACATGGTCTGTTAGGGAGACATGGTATGACTCACCACCATCCAGCCATTTGCAAGTACACATATGTGACTCATGGTTATATGTGTGTTTCACAGTACATTGTGTTCTGCTGTCACATGTGGTAGCATTCACACATGATGGGTCAAGACGGCCAAAACTGTGAACTTCCAATATCCCAATAGTCCTAAGATTGCAACACATGTTGGTCTATGCAGTTGTAAATGTCTGAGCCTTTCCTTGTGTCCCTTCCTTCAATGTTTTATGTGTCATGGTGCAGCTTTACTATCCATGGTCTGTGTACAAGGGTAATACGGACATACACACTCACATATATACATAAATATATCAGTTTATAAATATAGAAATATATAAGATATATATATATATATATATATATATATATTACTAAACAAAATAGTACATGGAGCAATGGCTTTGCACATGGCTTAATTGTGTGAGCATGCTCAGTGGCATTTTGGCTTGTTTACATGTTACTTAGCAACTCGCAAATGGGAGGTGCACTGCTGACACCTGAGACTTTCTGTTGCATAAACTAACTCCATCTCATACCTAGGTGTACTCCAGGCCAGGAGTCTGAGATGACTTGGAAAACTGCAATCTGGATCTACCTACATACTCAATTGCTCACTTAAGCTACAATTTCAATTACTTTGTGCTACATTTAATAGTCACCTTTCTCGTTCTGTTTTCCAAATGTCATATGCTTACTTTTCGATGTATTTAACAGCATATGATGCTCCTGTGGCCACGTTCTTGTGCAGACATGCACGATCTATAACATATTTAAACAGTATAGCCAATTCCAAGCCATCTGCATACAGACTGTAGAACAACTGTGATGGGAAAAACTGATCTTCAGACAACTGAAAAGAAATTTGGGCCTAGTACAGAGCCCTGTGGGACACCCTGACTGTAACCATAAATATCACTTGTTCAATTGCTGTATGATACTTGCCATATCCTATATGTAAGCCATGCAACTATTCATCTTCCCTAGAGTGTATCAATACTTAGTTGTTCGGATATAGTGATCAGTGTATTGTGTATGGGTCTGTCAGTTCCACATGAATCACATCACAGCACGGTCCTTCATTCACAACTGTTATTACATTGTTATACTACATCATGTTACAGGAGGTACTGGATGTGTTTTCTACATATGCACGCTGATATATGTTTTTATATCCCAGCCTTTACAATTCTGCAAATAAGTTATCCAATAGTAACAATGTACTAATTAAATAGGTCTTAGAACCGTGGCGCAGATGCAAATGTGTAATTAATATGTGACATAGAATCATACTAGTATAGCACACACAGAGACAGTCTGTAAAAAGATATATGCATTGCTACTTCACAGCCATAATACTCAGATATATCAGGATCAGAACCCTGGACGCCATCACACAACTTAACTGCCTTATTCCTTTGAGCCACATAGGCTGGTAGATGAGCAAGGAATCATTCATCACATCATCACCTGCATAAATATGTACTGTGCTATTCTCAAATAAATTACACATGAAATGCATGTTCAGATTGTGCATTACTGTACTGATGCTGTGTGGCATACTACCTGTCTGAAAGGCCATACAGCATAACTTTATTATTATGGCAAGTTACATGGGGACAGTTCTGTTTTGCGGGGTGGGAAAATAACACACACATGCTCTGCCAGGATACACAGTAGTCTATCAGTTAACCTCCCTTTCTAACATATCTCTTGAATGATGTACCACTAATCTGTTGCAGTAGGACTGCATGAATATTCCATGCATGAGGCCTACCGACTACAAATGGTGACATGTTAGTGGAATGGTTATCAGTAGTTCCATGTGGCTGTACTGTCTGTCCACATAGGCCAGTACAGTAGCCTGCATATTGCACCTAGTCTATAGCTATGATGACCTAACATAACAATCCACTATAATACAATGTAAGTTATGGACTTACCTTGCAAGTGCAGCAGTTGACAAGACTGTATTTCAGGGCTGACTCTGTGTGATGAAAGCAATACACAACCAATACATAGATAGTTACAGAATGTGTGAGTTGCCTGGCATCAGTGTTACTATCTGTATGTGAGTAGGAATGAGGTGTTAGTCCCTAGGTCAACAGTGAATGTGCTATGCGTTGTCTCTTAGCCAAAGCCAGGGCATACTGGGCACACCTCTGTCTGCCTACAGGGACATCAGCAGGGGGATCCTCCTATGAGTACTCCTGTGACTGTGGCTGTGGTGACCTAGGCACTGGTGGGGGCTGTGTATCCCTTCTCTTTGCTGATCCTGCTGCTGCTGTTTCCACAGGATCAGATTTGCAGCATAGCACATACTGTGAATATCTGTGCACATGTGGCTGGAGTATACTGCAAGGCTCCACCAGATATATCAAGGCACCGAAGCCATGTCTTCAGAAACCCAAACACAAGCTCTATGATGTTTCTAGTTTGTGCATATGCCTATTTTGGTGTTCTTCTGTGTATGTGTATGCATTTCTGATGGGTGTCATCATCAACGGTTCCAGGGCATAGCCGGCATCCCCCCAGTAAATGGTCCTGTGGAATGTCCCCTCTGGCAAATATCTGGTACAGCTGTGATGTGTGCCAGATATGGGAGTTGTGATAACTGCCAGGGTTGCCAGCACACACACTCATGGTAATCCCCTGGCCATTGCACATGACTTGGCAGTTGGAGTGGTATCCCTTGCGGTTAACGTAGATTCTACCCTGCTCTCCAGATGGTGCCATGATGTGTACATGAGTGCAATCTATGGCACTCAGTACTTCAGGGTAGTGTGCTATATGGTAGATGTATTGCATAGTGGCAGCTCTCACCTCATGGTCAAGGGGAAAAGATATGTACTCACTGGCATGTGAGAGCATAACATCCAGAAATTGGTGGAGTATCCTGGATGCAGATGCCTATGGCACTCCCATCATGTCCCCAGTTAGACTTTGGAAACTACCTGTAGCTAGTATCCTACGGGCTACACAAAACTTAGTTTCCACTGGGATGGGTTCCCTTCTGTTAACTTTGGCTCTGAGTTGAGGGCAGCAGAGTTCAGTCAGCTGTTGTACAATGTCTCTGTTCACCTTGTAGCACTCTACAATCTCCAGCTCATGTAGCTCCTGATAGGTTATTTTTGGCATGGACACTCTTCTCCTCCTCAGCCTAGGCCTATGGTCATCAGCACCAGCAGCATTGACTTTGGCCTCTAGCACACACAGATGTAGAATAGCTGCAGCAGCCGCTAGCATTATCCATTTTAAAATTCCCAAATTTACACTCAACTGGTTCAGAGTATTGAGGGAAAACCAGAATGTAGGGTGTATGCATACTTTATACAGTTGTGGCGTATTAGCTTACCATACAAAAGTAAATATTCTGAATTGAATATCTCCGGTTTTAATTGATAGCCTCCTACATCACCATTGTGCCTTAGGTGGTGGTGGGGGGTGGGGGGGTTGGTTGTGCAAACACGCTTAGCTAAGCGGTGCGCCATGCAAACATGTGCAGCTATCATGAAATCTGCTAAACGTAAATATGACAAACCACCTTGATGTTAACCACATTCACTGGGAATGTCAAAACCATGTAGGAGCCTACACCAAAGGGATCTGTGGACATGGTTGCTCATTTTAGCAATTCAACAAATTCACCTTATTTGCATACATATCCATGCTGACAGCCTGGAAACTCCATGGATCATACCCATGTGTGCCAGGCAACAGCACGCATGCACTATTATACAGACCTGATGCAAGGTTTTACAGGTCTATATTAGAAGACCAAAAGTTTAATATCACAAACGCTTTAAAGAGCGAAAATGCCAGACTTCGAAGTGCTTTTTTTGAGATCGCAGTACAGTGAAGATCAGAATATTTGCCCTTTCCTCACTGTAGTGCGATCTCGGAGTTGGAATATATATTTAGCGGGGGGTGTGGGCCCCCCCCACTAATGATTTCAAGGTCCGGCATTTTTACTTTTTAGAGCATTCGTGATTTAAAACTTTTGGTCTTCTAATACAGACCCAGGTCTTACAGTGCATTTTTTGTGATAATACATTTATCAATTTTTTTATATCAATTTTGTCTTTGCTTTGACTGTGTTTGAGCACAGTGCTGCATAGTGCAAACAAGCGGAGATTAATAAAAAAAAAAATTATTATTGATCATACATTTCCACATGCCTACATTTCCACATCCACAATGTATTTCTCCCCAATACTCCATGTAATATGCCCTTTTCTGGGGAGTTATGTCCATATTTGTGGACATTTTCATCCCCTGCTGTCCATATAGACATCTCTATGTGGAAAATTTCTGCGTACTCTATGAACACGGACATGGAGTCTACACAGATGACTTTCTGGTTGTTGGAACGCTTCCACGGCCTAACTTTCACATAATTCACCTGTTTATGCAGGAATTTACATTACAAGGATCTTTCCATGTTCGTGCGCATTTGCACACCACCATATATATATATACATACACACACACACACACACACATATATATATATATATGTATATATATATATATATATATAGATAGATATAGATATAAATATAAGTAACAAAGCTTGCAGTTTGATTATTTATCTTTTTGTTTTAAACAAAAAAATGGGAAAATACATTTTCATTTCAACTAGTTTCTGATGACATTTTATCCCATACTTGATTCTTTGAGAGGATAGAATAAAACAAGCAGTTATTTTTTTGCAGCAGTTGATTTATGATCAGTCTTTTGTTTTTTTCTTTCTGATGTCAGTCCAAGCACCTGTTTCTCCTATTCTTTTGAGAGATGGGGACATCCATTCCATATCTTCTGGTATAGAAATCACATTATTATTTCTGATAAACGATGAAGCTTTTTTTAGATCATTAAAGGTTCTCATCTCATTGGAAAACAGAATTTTTATCTTAGCTGGGAAGGCAAGTTGTGCTTTGATGTTGTTTTGCTTTAGTAATTTTATCAATGGCCATACTCTTTTTCTCTGTTCTGTTAGTCTGGTGGAGTAATCATTGTCAAACTTTATCAAGTTCTGGTTATGCTTTAAAGGTGCTTTCCTCCAGGCAGATCTTAAAATTAGTTCTTTATCCAAATATGAAAGGAATTTTATTACTATTGATCTGGGAGGGGGTATTTGCTGATGAAGAAGCAGATTTCCCCAGAGGTCTGTGGTCTCTCTCGATACCAAAGGAAAAACCTTCTTTTAAATTTAGGAAATCAGGAAGCCAAGTAGTTAAGAATGAAATGATATCCTCACCATCTATGTTTTCTGGTAACCCCAAAATTCTAATGCTGTTTTCCCTCTCTCTATTTTCTAAGTCATCTATTTTGTTTAGCAGCCATGTATGTTGTTTCAGAAGATGTTCTTTTTGTGTTTCTTCTTCTTTGAGTCTCAGTTCACTGTCATTTAGAGAGGTTTCAGTATTCACGATTTTTGATTGGTGCTGCTGTAACAATTCCTTAAAAGTGTCAGTCTGTTTCTGGCAGTTTAAGATTCTTAAGAAATAACTGACGACATGGTATGGTATACTGAAGATTTACCCATGGTTGGCGTGGTTTAATCATGAGGGTGAAGCCCAAGTGATTAAATAAAGCCAACTGTGAGTAAATTTCAATATACCACAACCACTGAGTCAGTTATTGCTATTATACAATGACATTATTTAAGAAAAAAATACTTTTCTTAAATAATGCCTTTGTATAATGGCACATTACTTGGTGGTTGTATACTGCTTCATTATGTTGATGTACTGTGCATGAGTATGGGACTTGCGTTCCTACACATACCCAGTACATCAATGCTTTGAAATGGAAGCAATGGAGAAAAGAATCTCTCCATTGCTCTGTTTTTTTTCCTTTTTTTTATTTATTAAAAAAAAAGTTTTGGACACTTTATATCAATGGAAAAAAGTCCAGGCGACCGGACCTTTTTTCGTTGGTATATTGTGGGAATTACAATGGGCACGCTGGCCAATCAGCATGCATGTTTTGGAATATTAATGGAGGGGGGTCATTGTATAATTTAAGTTTTCTTTAAAGTCATCCATCTTAAAAGATAGCTCCTGTAAGGTAGTTGTCATCATTTGGATTTCTCTTCTTAAGGCTGCATCAGGATGTGAATTCCTTCAGTTGCTCATTTTCAGAGACTGAAATATTCTCCAAGATCTTCTAACAGGAAAAGTTTGATGAAAGTCCACCAAAATTACTATTTATATAGTTTGACTGTTTATCTATAAATTTTTGTTGTTATTTCTTTAAAAAAAACAAATGTCCCTGTTTAATTTAATTGGTTTATGGAGCTCTAAAGTTCTGTTGCTTTCAGTGTGCCATTTTATATATATATGTATGCGTATATATATATATATATATATATATATATATATATATATATATATATGGGTTCACTACATAATCTCGAAATGTTGGAATATCAAATTCCAAAATCTCGAGACTATATACCTGAACCCCCTAAATACCGAAAGACCAGAAGCGCTAAATTCAAAATCCCGATGTTCGGAGATACTGAAGTAGCGCTTCTGGTGTTGTGGTTTGTTGATGGATAGGTGGAAGTTCAGGTAAGTATCTATGTTTAAGTGTGTTGGTTAGGGGCTTTAGTGTGTGTCAGTGTGTGTTTTGACTGTGATGTGATGTGTGTGTGTGTGTGTGTGTGTGTGTGTGTGTGAGAGGGACTGTAAAATGTGTGGGTGTGAGTTTCCCTTGTGTGTCTGTGCGATCTCGGAGTTAGTATATTTGAGCAGGGGGGGTGTGGGGGACTTGCACCCCATGCTTATCTGTAGTGTAGGATGATATGTTTGAGTGTGGGGGGAAGTTGTGTGCATGTGTGTAATGTATGTGTGTTGTACGTTTCAGATTTTAAATTTCCCGCTTTTGGTCTTTCGGCATTTAGGGGTTTTGGCTATATAGTCTCGAGATTTTGAAATTTGGTATTTCAAATTTTTTAGATTATGTAGTGAACCGGTATATACATATATATATATAAATATAATATATATTTTTTATATATATATATATATATATATATATACATTTATCTTTATACATATATGTAAAACTATATATATATATATATATATATATATATATATACATATGTGACATCTCAGAAGGCCAACTGCCCGGAAAACTGACTTTCAGCTCCAGGTAAGTAACTGCTTGGCCAAATTGAAAAACAAATTAAAACCAAAGCAAACTAAACCTACCCATGTTGGGGGGGGGGGTGCATATTTCAGCACATTAGTTTCAAGCAAATGTGCTCAATGCTTTGCAATTTGATATTACGGGTAAATAATTACATATCATATACAACTATACATGTAGATGTGTGTATACAGGTCTATGTCAGAGGATCGAGTTTTCAGAAACCTGAAATTCATATGGTTGAGACCATATGATCGAGTTTCTGAAAACTGGAACATCAAAAAAAAAAAAAAAAAAAACAATAAAAACAATAAAATCTACCTTTTTTATGTTTTTTCAGAGGGACAAGCCACCCTGCACCCCACAAACCCTGCAAATTATATATGCCAACCCTGAGATCGCACTACTTTGAGGAAAAGGGTAAATTCCTCAATCTGCACTGTACAATGATCTCCATTCAAAAGCCTTGATTTTTCAAAAACTCAGTTACATGGTCTCGACCATATGAAGTTTGAGTTTCTGAAAACTCGATCAACTGTTAGGGACTCATATTTACACATATATACATATACATATATGTGTGTGATTGTAATTGATAAACGTGAACATTCAGAATATCAGATGTTCTTTTTACCTTCCTTTGTCAACAAAGCCCAATGCTGAGTATGTGTGAGACTGCAGTACAGTGGAAAATGGGAATTTTCCCCTTCCCTGCTGTTGTGCAATCTCAGGGTTTGTATATATAATTATCAGGGGGTGTCAGGGGTTGCATGTTGGGTTGCCACTTGCATAAAATAGTGTTTTATCTTGTCTTTACATTTTTTTTGTTCACTAACATGAATGTTTGCTGTTTTGTTAGGTCAAACACCGGTGCATTGACTGTGGTTGTTCCAGGAGGGGTGTGTGTGCATTAAGTTTTTTGGGGTAGGGTTAGTGTCAGGCCTAAGTTATGGGATTGCTTAGTTTTGTGCATGTGTGTCTGTCTTTACCTGTTGTGATTAGTGATACTATTAGGGAAAGAGTGCTTGGTACTGTAATGTGTGTTGGGCTGAGATTAGGGGCAAGGGTAGGATATGGTTACCCCATATCAGTAATGTGAGACAGAGGGCTTAAGTTTCAGCTTACTTAAATAGATATTACTTGCAATTAAAATAGTAACAGCAGTTATTTTGATGCTGCAAAAACAAAGAACACTAAAACAAGAAAGTAAGGCATTTGAATTTGTGCAACACAGATATTTCAGGTTGGAATTAGGACTAGCTTCTGTTTAATTTAATTTTACTTTGTTTTTGAGATATGGAATGGATAGCAATTAGAAGTGTTAAGACTGCATTGTGCAGTCTATGCATCAATGGACTAGTCATCAGGATTGTACCAGAGATATTGTGATACAGCACTATGAATGAAAGTTAGCAATGAAGCATTTACAATCTTGCTTTCATGGTAGTGCACAGTTAGTGTGCCCCGCAGCCCACATCAGCATCAAACTCCTAATGTTCCAAAACCTGGCATTCCTGTCAGTGTCCACATTTCCTCTTTTAGAGGTAAACTTTGACTCCCTAATGTCTGTCAGAATCCCCCACCAGTGTACCCCTAACCAATAACAGGTATATGTCACTGCCTCTGCAGCCTGCTATTCCAGCCTAATTAGCCATTCATTGACGCATATCATCCTAAATACTTCATTAACATCAGTGTTTCCCCCACTTCGTTTAGCGTCCTCCAGATGCTGTCATTGCTCATAGCTTTCCCTCAATGTCTTAATAACCCTTGTCAACTTTGCTGGCCATTGCATACCCAGTCCCTTAAAACTGTTACTGTTAGGATTTCCTCATCCCCTGTAACAGTGTTTATGTATGTATGTTTTCTCAGCACCTGTCACTGTCTCCTGTCAGTGCATCCCAAGCTAAAATCACCTGTTGTGTATCCTCCTCTTATTATATTTACCTTGTCAATATTACAGACTACTGAAATTAAATGTTTGACAGCTCCAACACTAACTGTAATACAATATAAACAATTACAATAATGAAGTGTTTTTGAAGATTATCAGGGCTTTAGCCATCATTCAGTACTTTTTGATACCTGTTTAATCCTATTCACTGTGATGGAGGAGCTGAATCCTTTACCAGCACACCATGAGTGTAAAACAAAGACTCAATCCTAGATGGGATGCAGGCCCAATGTCAGAATTTCTCTGAGATAAGGAAAGAGACAACAGATTTGGACAAAAACGTAGGTAGTTTAAATAAAACTCTGAGATTAGCATCCCTTATCATCATTTGTTACTGAAATAAGTTCAGCATGAGATTCTGAAAATTACAAAGGGCAACACATTTGAAAATGCCATTCTGCAAACTTCTATAGTTTTATGCTTTTATGTAGAAGGCTGTGCTGTCTGCAGTCCCTGCCTTAATAGTTAGATCAATTCCAGACTACCAATGGAAAAAGCATTAAACTCAGGAAACTTTAAAAGTGAATTTGATGCAATAACTGTGTTTCACTATTTTTATCACATTCTAAGTCCTAGGACTGCAGCCACAGTTCTCAAGACAGCTCTGATTTTTGCCTCACATTTTTGATCTGTTCCTTGTAAAACATGTAGTAGTCTGGCAAATCATTGAGAATTGCAGTCATTAAATGATGACAATAATTTGAGTTTCTGACTTCATATTTAAGAAAATGTATGTTAATGCTTTCTAAGTGTATAAGAACAATATTTAAAAACTGTCCACAATTTTGGACCTTTGTCTTTTGTTATTTTTTGGCTTTATCCCAGATCTGTGCAAAAAAAAAAAGTTGAAAGTTATGGCTACTGTTGTTCAGGAATCAGTTGATTACATCACACACACAACCACAAACTCATACAGGGACAAACACTGCCCCCAACACACACTGTTTCACATTCTTTTTATGCAACACTATTCAAAAGAAATTAAAGAAGGAAAAAAGATGATTTTACCACTTTGATTTACACAAATTTCTATTTGATTTAAGTGGCACTATCACACATCATATCATTAGTAATATTCTATGGCAGGCCAATCATTTAAGCAGTTTTACATTTAACTTCAAGAAAGGACCAGCTGCTGAAAAAAAATCTACTTTTTTAACTTTACTTGAGGTTCGTTATACAGTTGAAACAAAGGGGTCTGAATAAGAAAGATGATAAATCTGGTAAATGCCCACAGGAAATGGAGAACAAAGAGCTAGCAAAGGAGAATAGCATTGCTGGAACTGAATTCATCATCAAGTCTTGGTGAGTACCTTCATGAGATAGACTCTGTTTTTAACAAAATCTCACCAAGACGATACTGATATTGAGACTGTATTTTATACAGCATGTATCACAGACAGAAGTAGGTTAAAATAAAAAAGATAGCTGGGATGCACAAGACGCACGATAAAAAAGTGCCCAATCCTGGTAGATGTACTGGTGCCCGGATTGGAAAAAATGACAGTGTAGAATCCTCAAGACACTGAAACATTCCTGTAATGAGGCTAGGCCAATTGCATGGTAAAGATGGCCCCACCTGTTGTAGAAGGAAGTAGTAGCCCACAAAATTCTCAGAAACTGATGGGCCAAAAAAGAGCCATAAAGATGACAGAGCGGGCTATTGATGATAAGAAAGAAATTATTTATTGTTACTATGCAAGAAGCCCAGAATTTCCAGAAAGAAGATATATATAAAAAGATTAAGAGAGGAATTAGAGGAAATAAAAATGCTTGCACAAGAAAAGCTGTCAAAAGCTTCAAATGCAAATTTGTGTTCTTTAATACAACAGATTTATGAAAAACATTATACAGACCAACAAAAGAAGTGACCTAGGAGGTATGAGAATATAAAAAACAAAATCTAGAGATTTTTGAAAGGTGTGAAAAAGAAATATGGACATGGCAAAGAAACAGAGATCTGATATGGTGTGATACGAATTATATTTATGCAAAGGAGGAAGCCAAGTTAATCAATACAAAAAAGCAGCCCCAAAGACATTCAAAGAGAAATATAAGCAAAAGCATCCAGATATGGACAATTTCACAATACAAAAAATAAGATCACGAACAGGGAACATAGAACAGAAAATTAGTAAAATAGAATTTAAAAAAAAAATAGAAGCTGAAATTATGAAATACCTGCAAATTGAAGGATTTAGTGCTGAAAGACTAACACAGGTTATATTACAGCATGATGGAACAATGAGTCCCCCAAGTTAAGAGAAACAGGAGGAGTAGGCGACATCTGATGAAGAAATGTGGACATGGGAAAGAAAAAGAGATTTAATATGGTGCAATATTTATGCAAAGGAGAAAGCAGAACTAATCAATACAAAAACAGCAGCACAAAAGATAGTTGAAGAGAAATACAGGCAAAGGCATCCAGATATGGAACATTTTGCAATACAAAAAATAACAAAACAAAGGAAAAGTAGAAAAGAGAATTAATAATGAAGAAGTTAAAGAAATAGAAGCTAAGGTTATGGGTTACCTGTAAAGTGAAAGATTTAGTGTAGACTAAATTTGATAATACCACACCAGGCTAGAGCAATGGATCCCCAAATTAAGGAGAAATCAGTGCAGCAGGAAACATCTGATCAGTTGCCATATGAAGATACTCTGGACCCTTCCACAGAAAACCAGTACAAAAGTTCAGTTGGAGTTGAACAGCAAGGGAAGGAACAGAAAACTGTGGCAACTCTGATGCAGTCAGTGTTGTGGAGTGATAGGCCAGTGAATTCCCACATGAAAGAGCAACGGCTGACACAGGATGAAACTGAAGAGAATGTGGCACAGGAAGATGCTCTGGAACTTTCTGTAGAATGCCCACAGGAACTGGAGAACAAAGAGCATGCCCTCAGTTTAGAAAAAAATGATCTAAGAGAAGAGTTGCTTGATTTAATAGAGATGGACAGATGTATTAAGATCAGTGAAAGAACTATACTACTGAAAGTTAATAAAACCAAAAAAGTTAGAAGTTTGATAAAACAAATGAACTCAGTAATTAGGACTGTTCATAGAAATTCATGTGATATAACAGAAGTAAATAGGATATATTACTGTGCAGCTAAATCAATAACAAATAAAATCGTACCACAAAAAATACAGGGCAGTAAGGGAAAGGAAGGGGAGAAATAAAATGCTGTCATAGATGTATCGACTAGAGAAAACTATAAAGCAATTAAGACAAGAAGTGTCACTGTTAGAAGAGTATAGGAGAGGGAACAGATCAACAAAAATACTTAGAAAGATAGATGTGATAAAAGCAAAGCATATTATCAGATCAGATCAGGATCTATTTTACATTATTGCAACTAATAAACTAAAAATATCAGCATAGGCAGAAAAAAAACTTAAATATGTAGATAAATATATAGGAAAAGTACAAAATAAGCAATTTACTGATGACCCAAACATTTTTATAGAGAATTAGGAAGCAAGACAAAGGGAAATGAAACACCACCGAAAAAAAAAAAAAAAAAGAAGAAATAGATACACTTTGGAGAAATATCTATGAAAACCTTGTGGAACATAACAGAGATGCTGAATGGATAGAAGAAGTAAAAGGAAGACTAAGAAGTTCAAATGTAAAGGATATGGAATGGGATGAAGTAACAGCCAGAGAGATTGAAACAAAGTTAAGAAAAGCTCCTAATTGGAAAAACCCCAGGTCCAAATGCAGTACCTAACTTCTGGGTAACAGTATTAACATCTTTACATGAAGATTTTGTCATGAGTGAGAACTATTTATATGTGCACCCCGAGCTGACACCAACCTGGTTAATAACAGGAAAAACAATGCTCCTGCTTAAGAGTGAACCTTCAAGCTATCCTAAAAACTACAGACAAATAACTTGCCTTCCAACAATGTATAAACTATGCACTGGAATTGATAATGACAATTTATAGTCATTTAGAAAAAACTCAGCCATGCCAATGGAACAAAAGGGTAACAAAATAAAGTCATATGGAGCAAAGATTTATTTGTTGTTAAATAAAGTCATAATGGAGAACTGTAAAAAGGTGAATAATCTAACTATGACATGGATAGACTACAAAAAAAGCATTTGACAGTATCCCACATCCATAGATAAAAGAGTGCTTAAAAGTGTACAATACACTCCCTACACTGATCGATTACATTGCAGTGATCATGAAACAGTGGCAAACCACTTTGCAGTGAAGCTATGATAAAGGGTAAATTATTATTCCATGGATAAAAATGGAAAGGGTGATATTCCAAGGAGGCAGTTTGTCACCTCTGTTCTTTTGTCTTGCCCTTAACCCATTAAGCTGTCTAATAAACAGATTAGGTCATGGCTACAATTTGGCTCCCAGAAAACAGCAAGTTGTATAGACCTCATCTTTTTTTGTGGATGGTTTAAAACTTTATAGTTCATCAGATGAGGAACTAAAAGCACAACTTTAAGTGGTCAAAACTTTTTCAGATTTGGTCTTGATAAATATGCATAAGCAACCTTTAAATCAGGAAAGCTGGAGCAAACAGAAAACATCAGCCTGGGGCAGGAATGTGATGTAAAATAACTTGAGCAAGAGGCAGTTTATAAATACTTGGGAACTGATGAAGGATCAACAATAAAACATGAGCAAATGCAAATAAAACTTAGTAAGGAATATTTTAGAAGACTAAAATTAATACTTAAAACAGAGCTGACAGTCAGGAACAGAGTCAAAGCTATAAACCAATTTGCTCTTCCAGTCCTAACTTACATTTCTGGAGTGATTTGACTGGCCCCAAAAGGTGTTGGTTGGTTGGACAGGAAAACAAGAAGGGTGCTTCATGCTTATCAAATGATTTATAAAAAAAAAATCAGTGTATACCAAGACTATATAGTCCCCGTTGTGAAGGAGATATGGGCCTCCTCAAAACTGATTACATGTATAAATATGCAGTTGTAGGACTGCACACATATCTGCTGACCGCATGAGACCCAAAAGTAGTGAAAATTTTAAAACATTAGGAGAATGTCTAAGGGATCTGGCAAACACTATATAATAATGAAGTAGCTGAAAAACATTGGAAACATGAACCACAAAGCATTATAGAAAATTATGAAGTTTATATCACATGGGATCACTCATGACCAACAGCTCCAAGAAAACCAGATAACAGTAGTCCATGAAAAGAAGAAAAAAGCACTGATTACTGAAATTGCAAGAGTGACTACAGTGTCTTATGTACAGAGAGACACAAAGTCATAAAAAGGATACTCAGTTTCCATAGTAGTAAGGACAACGGGTCTTATAAAAACAGAACTTAGTCTTACTTAGCTATATTACCGATACATGTAACTCGTTATGGATTGCAGGAGTCAGTATTGGGCTCATTGCGGGTGCTGCAAACAGTACTTCTGGCTAACGTGATGATCAAAGATTGAAACAATACTAATTTCTTGAACTTTAATTATACTTTGATTAAGGAATGGAGTTCATTCCCATTACGATATTAGAAAACCAAAAGACTTGGAAAAAAAATTAAAAACACCTACACAACTGCAATTGAATAGCACAGTCCGAGTCTTAAATGCAACAGTCACTATCTTTTACATTTTTGCGGCGATCAGCCAATAAGTAGTTTTAGCATTATGCACATTTCTTTCCACATTTTAGCTACAAAGGTACGGATTAAAGTACACAGCACACAACTGCAACAAGGAACTCCTTTGGTATGACTTGCCGGTCAGTTATTTTTAACAGTTATATGTATTTGTGAAAAAAATCCACAGGTAATTAAAAACAGATCTGCCCGCGTCTTCCTACGTGATCTGCACAAATTAAAACATACCATTGTATATAACACCCCCCTTTTCCGGCTAATCTTAAGACCCCCCTGTTTCCCGCCCCGTGACGTCACTGGTTTGTTCAGTAGCCGTTATCACTACCATAAAGGCACTCGAGAGAAGTGCGAAGTTGAACAAGTAAAAGGCAAACGTGAACCAGTTTTACTCAAGACAATGGCAGAATTTGGTCGTAATTCTGGAGGGAGAATAGAGGTTAGTAAACTGGGCTCTTCATTAGATTTTTTTCCTTTTGGTGATAAGGTTGGTATATAACTAAAGGTAAAATTGGATTTCCCTGAAACCCAAGAAAGTGATTCCCATCATGCCTTTCAACATCTAAGTGCAAGAAATTTAGGCAATGCAAAAATAATGGGGGCTGATAGCCCAAAATCAGGAATGGATTTTAAACATTGCTATTGTAAACTTGGAACATTGCAAGCATAACAGGTTTTGTATTAGCATGTTTTTTTCCAGAGAGGTATGAAGTTTGAAAATGCAATATGTCATTATTTCTGAAAATGATACGTATGCCATTCATATCACTCAACCTCTTAGCTCAAAAAATCTGGACAAAGCCTAAAATGGGGGGGGGGGGGGGGGCAAAGGCCCAAAAATAGAGACATAACTGAAATATTGCTCTTACAAACTTAGAACTTTGTTAGAATAGCAAGATGTGTGTTAGCATACATTTTTCTGAAGGATATGAAGTCTGAAACTCCAGTCTATAGTATTATTTTGTGACTTTCATCCTCAGTGATTTGCTGATATCCTGATGGTCCAGACTAGGAGTGTTTAAAATTTCCAGATCCTTTTCCTACTCTGCTTCCATCATTTCTAGTCTCCAGCTGACAATTTACATCAGAATTACTGTGGCACAGGGGTAGTACTTTATCTTTGTCTACAATGAAACTCAGCTTCCATATTTTAGTTCATCTTGTCAGATTCTTCTTTAGACTCTTAATTCCATCCTGTACTGCTGACAGTGACTTTGTTTAATTAATGATGAGGTTTTAGTTTGAAGGATTACATTATCATTGTTTGGGGAAGTGTAACTCTAGGAAAATGCCTGCCGATTTATGAATAATTCTTGTCAGATAATGGACACCCGCAGCTATTCATATAATTAAGTTCTCGTTTGAGTTTTACAGTTTTTTTTTAAACAGGATTGTACATGTAGTAAGTCACAGAGGTTTTAGTTTTAAGATGGGAAAGGATCTTCATTGCTGAGTGAATTTGGAAGATATTATTTATTTGTACACTACTGGGTTATTTACTGAATGAACAAGAACACCTCTGGCAGATAAGCAGATACTATAACTTGCAGCTGGACAGTTCTGTGTTGTCTGCTTCTATGAAAGCTGTCTGAACTGCTAATTCATTGAATGAAGTCATGGCAGTTGTGACTCTGCCCTTGCTCCAAGGTGCAGCAACTTTGAAATTAGTTATATGTCCACTGTTGTAGGGGGCGTCACCCTTCACAAGCACAAAAGTGGTTGATTTTATGATAATTTAGTCTTTAAACATTGTCATTCATTCATCATGAATCTGAGTACTTCATTTTCAGCTAAACGTGTGAATCCACTACAGTACTATGCATGTTCAGGAATGACCTTTGAGGTCTGGGATCTGTATCCTGTATGGATGCTTTTTATCTATTGAAGACCAGCAAAATGGAGTGAAATTGTTGCTTAGATCATACCACACAGTAAACCTCTTACATTTCGAACTTTCAGTTCTTCTGCTGGAAGTTTTTTGCCTTTCATTATGACTCTGTAGTATAAACTGTTAGAATATTTTGATCTTGCTTTGCAGCTTTTCAAAAGCTTGAAGTCCTATACATTTTTTCTCAGTTGCATATGGCAGTTGAGACTCTAGAAAGGCTTAAATAATGTATATAGGAAGATTCTGCACTACAGCTGCTGAATGGTGTGATTGTAACTGTTCTGTCCAGGTAATGCTAAGGTATTCCAGTCCAGAGGATTATGATTGAATCTCCAATTGTAACCACTTTATTATGTATTCAAGCTATGGATGCCATAAAACTCATCTTGACAGCATACCTTGAGAGGTGAATCTTGGCATCCATGTCACAAATACCACAATGGAGATAAGATCATAATCCTTTGTAGTGCATGGAGCTACATCTGCTCCATGTACTACTAGTTCTAGATGGAAAAAAAAGCACAGAGTGTTTTGCCGGCCTTCATACCTGTAAAGCACTTAGCAAGGTCTGTCAAAAAGATAGCATAACATGTATTACTTTAGGGAAAAGACAGTCAGGGATATATTACTGGTACAGACAGCAGGCAGGAACAAATTCTGCTGCTTTTATTTGCTGGCCTGTACTGGCAGGTTTTACTGCCTAGCTTAATACCTGATCTTAACAGCTTAAACAGGAGTGCTTAATTGTTAAGACAGGGTCTCATGCTACTGAAGCGCTAAACTGTTTTTTTTTTTATTTTTTTTTTGAGATACTGGAGCATAATCACCACACTCCCTGTACTAGATATGAAATTATTCATGGTTGTTTTTCTTAAAGATGAGCTTTCTTATACTTAAAGCTTATTATTCAGAATGACAGTTATTATTGAAGTCCAGCTATGACAAAACATACTAAGTAAAATTCACAAGCCACACATAGACATGAGCAAGTTTAATGAAACAGCTTGTGATGCCCTGTACAGCTGTAATATGTCTGAAGAAAAAGAACAGCTAGCACAAAAAGGTGAAGCCTGTGACATGTTCAGAAAATGAAATTAAAAAGAGGAGATAATATTATACAGTATCTGCAATCATGTTGGATGGAAATGGCAGCTTATTTATAGCAGCAAAAGATGTGTATTAGTTTTCTCCCACCTATCTGGGATATGAATAATAGCTCCTCTACCTGCATGCACTCAACCCATTAATCTTTTGGGGGTGAGTGCTAAGCATCCCTGGGGTAGGTGAGTGTTTTACAGCCCATTTGTTAATTTTTGAAACACTAATTAGCCTATCTGTTCATCTCCTGGTGACAGCCAGATTGTAGGGTTTGAACCAACTTCTGGACCTGAGGATCAGCCTACTAATCCCTCCACAGGGAGCTTGCAGACTTGTAGTTACTGTCTGGTCAGGATAAGGAGGTATACATACTCCCATATATGCTTCCCCTATCCTTAGCTCAGTAAAGATGAGCACTGCCTTAACAGCTTGAGCTAACCTGACCACTACATGTGGGTAATACACCTACCCACTTGTAGATGTTACCAATACCATGGGCTTAACTGCCTCCTTTCCCCCCAGGATGAGCGAAAACAGAGCACTGAGATAACCCACATGAACACAGGGAGGACATGCAGACTTTGCACAGAAGGTACCTCCTGAAAAGAAATGAACTGGTGAACCTCTTGCTGTGAAGTAACAACACAATCCCTGTACCACTGAGTGACAGCTGCTCAGTCTTATCCTATCCTACCTGGTCCCTCTAGGTCCTCTGTCACTAATCAAACATGAGTGTTTTGGGCATAGTCAGGGTTTCATCCCTCTATACCATGGCGATAGGGTGATGCACAATATTAATTGCATGTAGACTACTACTCAAAATTTTCAGAAGTTGTGGATTCATATGATGCCACAAGTTAAAGTACTGTTGCACTGTTGAAATTAATAATTGCTAGACACGAATGTCCTGATGAAATGACATCAGATAATGTCCTGAATTTGTTAGCCAGGAATTTTTCAATTTTATGAATCAGTGGAAGTTCAGACACACGATGTAGACTCCTAAATATCCTCAGATCAAAAGGCATGCACAATGAATAACCTATACAGTGAAAAAGCTCATCAGACAATATGATGGTTCTGAATCCTTAGATTGTTATTTGTAAATCATTGAATCTAGAAATATGCCTTTGTAATTTGTGGGGGTCTACCTCCACCATGGTTTTTAATGGGTAGAGGTCTGAAGTCCAAACTGCCTACCTCATTTTCATGACAAGTGCTTAGTAAATGAATTGTTGAGTTTTGCAGGAAAATGTAAACAGAAATATTGCTGTAATTTGAAAAAAAATGAAATACTGCTGTAAGAGTTCATCAAAAATCAGTTTTAGAGAGAAGGAAAAGAATGAAGTTTCATTTGTTTAGTGTAAAAATTCTGTTCAATGTAATGTATTTTGGTTCTGGATATAGGCTAATTAGTGTGTCTGTATAAAGGGAATTATGGGATTGTGAAATTTATCTGATGAAGTTGATGACGAAAACGTTACTTGTACTTTTACAACGTTAAGTGTGGGTCTTTTCACTTTGTGTTCGGAGTTTGGAACTGAATAAACTGTTGCCTATATCCAGCTTGACTGTGGTGCTTTCTACTTGGTTATAAGTTTATTTTAGCACCATTTTATCCTTTTGTGGTGTTTAATGTATTTTGGTTCTATAAAGGGTATATTTTCAGACTTTACCACACTTTGCCTCTGTCAAGTCATAGAAAAGACACCAATTCCCCTTTATAGATCAGAAAAGTACTTTGGGCCTCTCAATATTAAATATATATATATATATATATATATATATATATATATATATATATATATATATACGCTACTGGAGCAGATGCAGACAGACCTCAAACATGTGAAATAAACATTTAGCTTACTACATTTGTCTTTTACTATTAATTTGCAAAACACATAGTTTGACTTTCACTGTACATTCAGACTGATGTAACATAAACACAATCTTTAAGTTCACAACATTTTCAGATTTCCTTGTGCCCCTTCTGACATAGGCTTGGACTTTCCCAGAGAGGTTGGACTCACCATTTGAGAAGTGCCACTGTTGAGTGTTCTAGGTCATATATATTTCAAGTTTCTGATATGCAGGTGTTCAGAGGAAACTGGAAATAATTGATTAAAATATCAAATCCAGTTGATAATCAATTATTTGTGAGCCAACACTTGAATACTTACTGGTAGTTCCAAAGCTTGAGAAGACGTCATCACTTTCTTTGAATGAAAATGTCTTCAAGGATGATAGTTTAACTCAGCCAAAGTCTTGATTATTAACTGATACTGATACTGAACTGACAATAAAAGTCTTTCAGTAACTATTCAAACTATCAAAAGTGACAGTTCTACTCAACCTGCTGCACGTAAACATTCTGAGTTTGGAAGAATGGTTAAAAAGCCTCTCCATTAAAAAGACTGTGCAAAGTGTACAGATATAAAAAAAATATGTTTTTTTTTAAATCAAGTGACATCCTTTGTCATGGATGAATTTATACATCATATGACACACGTAATACAGTCATAACGTAGTGTTAAGTGAGTCTTTGCAGTACATAGCTCTTCCTTTAAAGTAAAGGAGATGTATCTCTCATACACACACACACACACACACACACACACACACACACACACACACACACACACACACACACACACGCACACACGCACACACACACACACACACACACACACACACACACACACACACACACACACACGCACACACACAGAGTGGCATAGCTAGGGCAGGGTGCAAAGTGCTGGGGGGTGCTATCAGCCAATCCTGATCTTTAATGCAATATCAGCTTTTAAAAGCTGGTATTGCATTTTATGTCAAACCTGAGCCCTGTGGCACTCCATGTGTGGCCTAAACTGTAGCAAGTGCATGTTACATTGCAGCACACAGTTTGCTACAGTTAAAAAGTAAAAAAAAAAAAAAACTTTTTTAAAACTTAAACCTGAGTGCTGCCATGCAGGTGAGGTATAAAATTGGCTACATTTGTAGCAAACAGTTTGTTACAGTTTATAAGAAGAATTTTTTTTAAGTAAAACATATATACTGTAGCAACTGTTTGCTACATCTGAATAAAGGAGTTTAAGTTTACTACAGTTTATAAAAAGAAGAAATTATTTGTTGAGGAGGTCATCATGCCTCTTTACTCATCCCTCATCAGGCCCATAATTGAGTACAATGCCTCTTTTGGGATGTACCTTACCAGACACCTGCAGCAACTGGAAAGACCCCAATAGTACCTCACCAAGAGGATCAAAGGGCTCAAACAGATGCCATATGCTGCCCGGTTAAAGAAACTCCAGCTCTACTCAGTGGCATACCGCCTGCTCAGAGGTGATCTGTGCCTGACGTATAAAGCCATGTCCAACCCGGAATTAATGGACATGCTGCACCTCAGAAAATCCAAATCCCATCAAGCTACGCGCTGGAGAGACTGGAACCTCAGCACTGAAATAAATAGGACATGCTGGAGGGACAGATTCATAACCCAGAGGCTCCCTTCACTCTGGAATAAAATCCCAGTCCAGGTTAGGCAGAGTCCCTCATTGACTCTCTTCAAGATGAATCTTGATGAGTGGATGGGAGATCATAGGTTTACCCCAGGTATCACTTCTGTGTCACTGTTAGAAAGAGGCACAGTATACTAACCTCGGAAAAGGGCATAGCAAAATTAATTTAAAATGGGTGATGAAAGCCAAACACACTCTGGCTAGGCAGATAGCCTAGTATGAACCTATGAACCTATGAATAAAATGGAGGAGGGTCTGGGACAGGGCACAAAAATGGGACCTGAGTGGCTGAACGGCAGGGGTATTGTGCATCTGGCCACCTGGTTGTTATGCCAGTAGAAGGAACATCCATTTTTTTTTTTTTTTTTGCGCTCTTCAAGGAAGAGCTTGGAGGGTAGTGGTAAAAGCCAATTGCTATAATGTAGCAATCAGATGAATACAGTATTTTGTTTGCTCTTCACTTGAAGAGCTGAGGGGTTGGGGTGCTCGTTCATGGTACTGGCACATGGCACTGGTTCACCCAGCTACACTTCTGAGTGCTCACGCACAAACATATATATATGTATATATATATATATATATATATATATATATATATATATATATATGTATATGAAATATTAAAGTAGGTGTACGTGTTTAAGGGACTAATGCTAAAAGACTTTGTATGTCACATGACTCAGCACTGCATATGTCTAAAGGAATACTGTCTCTTATTCATTCATCCTTGACAAAGTGTATACTGTTATGTGAACATATAGTAAGTTCTGTAGCTCAGCATAGTACACTTGCCTAAAATTCCACACCACTGCTTTTGTTTATACCATTGCCATTTGCATTTAAGCACTTTGTTTTATCGGATAGCTTGTAGTGACTGTATACTTTTTATTGATAAATTCTTATTAAATGGACTTTCATATGCCAAATTACTGGGAACAATCCTTTTGCATGTATTGCTTTATTTGTATTGTTTTGAATTATTTTGTCAGTAATACAAATGACATAATGGTACAAGTACAAACCTTAATACAAGCTGTTTGGAAAAATAAGTCTGCACAAGTGGACATCAGTAAAGATAGTAGTTATGTTCCAGTACCACTTTTTAGCTAATGTTTTTTATTCTGCATTTTGTCTAGGAACTAACCTTTTGTCTATTACTGCATTCTGTCATCTGATGATGTCTAGATATAACACAGAAATTCCTTTATACCTTTCCTTTAAAAATCTTGTCTGGAAGCGTTCCACTGTTATGTCATCCTGTTGTAATAAAAGAGTGACTATCCTGTCACTGCTGTACCAGGCGGTGAGAGGAGGGTGTGTAGTGCGTGCGTGTGTGTGTGTGTGTGTGTGTGTGTGTGTGTGTGTGTGTGTGTGTGTGTCTAAGTGCTGTCTTATCAAAACCATTTATTATACACTGTCAGTACTAGTCTAGTACACAAATGATAATTGCTTTATGACACGAAAGCTACATCTGTAGAACTTTTATCAGCTTATGTGAAGAAAGAAAAAATTGTGCAATGTCAGGATTTTATTTATTTATTTTTGTTGACCAGAAGTCACACTAGGCAAGAAAAGCTCCCTTTCAGCAGAGTTCTTTATTACTGTTATAATTCCTGATCAGAAGGATTGGTTTGAGATTAGATTTTGCTGTAGCCTACTTTGTAAACAAACTATCTGTGTCATTGGCCCAGGAAGTTATGTATGCATTTCTTATGCCAGAAGATTAGATTATTTTACCATCACACCATGGATTTAGATTCATATTTCTTTATTTATTCATTTGTTTGTTAACAGGTTATGTTCTGGTAGTGCATTACATATATGTGAGGTTATATTCCTTTGGGTATGATGTTAAAATGAAAGCTGTCTGTGTCATGGTAGCAATTCAAATGTTTGTTAAAAATCTTGTTGCATTTACTGATGAAGTGAGTAGGGGAACTTCCCTGTTGTCTTAATGAAATTCACCCCAGTCACTAGAAATATTTCCTTAGGTCTCCATGGAGAATGGGACAAGCTCAGTGGTATCTACCAAATCAAAAAGTACAGTAAGTAAATATAGACCAAGTATGAACTGAATTTTAAAACTAGGGCAATATAACAATACACAGTTAAATATGCTGGCTGCTTTCAGTTTCTTAACTTTTTTTGTGTAGAGTTACTAAATTGTGTATTATTTGGGCCTGATAATATAAGTTATTTAAACCAAAATAAAACCCACATTTCTGTTTTTCAGGGTATTACAATAGTGAAGCCCATTGTTTATGGTAATGTGACTCAGTGTTTTGGCAAGAAAAGAAAGGGATATGGACCCACACAACAGTGGACAGTGTATGTAAAACCCTATAGAAATGAGGTATTTATTCTGTTAAAAGTTTGCTTTTTCTCAGTTCTCTGGACCATAATTCTACATTTTCCTTTACTTTGAAACTGTATTTGGTGTTGTGTGGAAATGAGCATACTATCAAAGTGGTCCATTTGCAGTAAACTTTCAGATTTTAACCCTGGTTTCAGAACTGCCCAGCCAGTAAACTTTGCAGGCTATAAGCTCCTTGCTTCTGTACCATAGTGTCCACTCCCTATTGTCTCTTTCCAATTCTTTTACAACATGAAAGCTTGTCAGGCATGGAAGAAATGGCCTCAGGCTGTTAGTTCATTGTTTTGGTAAAAAAAATCATGTTGTTTCAGTTTTCAGAACTATAAGAATATTTCATAGGTTCATAGGTAGGTACTAGGCTGTTGGCCCTAGAGCCTATATAAGCCTAGCCAACAAGGTACCCTGGCTTTCGCCACCCAAGAAAATTATTTTCCTGTGTCCCTGTTGAGCAGAGCCACAGAAGTGATCCCCGGGGTTAATTTCCTATCTTCCATCCAATCATCAAGATTTTTCTTGAAGAGTGCTAATAAGGAGTTTTGTTTGATATAGATAGGTAGTTTGTTACGGAGGTTTAGGTCCCTAGAGCATGTAGCTCGGAGGGATTGGGATTTCTTTAAGTGGAGCATATCCATCAGCTCTGGGTTTGACATAGCTTTGTATGTTAGGCAGAGATCGCCTCTGAGTAGGCGATAAGCGACGGAGTAAAGCTGGAGTTTTTTTAGATGGTCTGCATAGGGCATCTGTTTGAGGCGGGTAATCCTCTTTGTGAGGTATTTCTGGGGCCTTTCTAGTTGTTGTAGATGTCTTGTGAGGTACATACCTAAAGGGATGTACTCTATAATAGGTCTAATGAGTGACGAGTAGAGGGTAACAATGACCTCTTTTTTGTGATGAAGTGTGCCACGTAGAAGGATTTCCTGACTACTGTGGCGCTGGGATTATCAAAGGAGAGACTACTGTCCATCTGTGTCCCAAGGTCTCTTATTACACTTTCGGTGTTAAGTAGACTATCGCCTATGTGGTAGTTCATGGGTACAGAGTTTTTACCAAAAGGGATGACAATGCACTTTTTGGCATTGAGCTTGAGGCCATGGCTTTGACACCAGGCATCTGTCTCAGTGAGGCCCTTTTGTAGGATGTCCACATCGTTAGGAGTTTTGATTATGGCTCCTAGTTTGCAGTCATCTGCGAACTTCATTAGCCAAAGACCTTCTGTGTTAGCCTGTACTTCTGAGAAGTAGATACCAAACAGAAGAGGACCCAGGACTGAACCCTGTGGTACTCCACTTGTCACTGGTCTGAAGACAGATTTGGAGTCTGCTACTTTTACAGTGTGGGTTCTGTCAGTGAGCCAGTTGGCAATCCATCTTGTGACATAGGGATTTATACCTAGTTTAGTGAGTTTATCTACAATTCCAGAGTGGAGGATGGTGTCAAAAGCCTTGGCGAGATCTAGGTAGGCTGTGTGAACCACCTTATCCTCATCTAGGGCTTTGGTGACCACTTCGAGGAAGTCTGTCAGGTTTAGGAGACATGATCTGCCTTTTACAAACCTGAACTGGGTAGGGTCCAGAGTTTGGAGATTACCAATGTCATTGTTTATAAGTTCCATGATGATACTTTCCATAGCCTTGCAGACCAAGCTCGTCAGGCTAATGGGGTGGTAGTTCCCGGGGTCCGTGGTGGCTCCCCCTTTGTGGAGTGGGATAACCGTCGCTGTGCACCATTCAGTGAGCACAAAGCCTGAGGTGAGGTTACGATTGAACTTGGTACTTAGGTTGGGTGCCAGTTTGTTCTGTAGTTCATGTAGAACGCAGTCTGGGATGTTGTCAGATCCCATGGATGCTGTGTTCTTGGCTTTGAGGAGTGTGGTTTTTACCTGTGCAGCTGTGATTACGGGAACTTTATATTCTTCCGGTATAGAGATGGGCCCTTTAGGGGGTGAGGGGGGGTAAAGTTATCACTGAACTTATCTGCCAGGATGTTGGCAGTATCAGTTGGCATAGCTCTCAATCTTCCATCTCCAAAATGAGGAACACTAGTCCTCATAATGTGGAACAAATGGGCAAAATTTGGAACACATACTATTGGCTTACTAACAACTTTAACTAGGAAGGTCATAGGATGGTTAAAACATGCTGGTTTTACTTATAAAGAAGATCTTTTAATGAATTAATATGATTAATTTCTATTTACAATGGATTTCACTTAAAAAATTCCTAACACTGAATGTGTGACAGAGTCTTTCAATGTGGAACTTTGAGGAACTTCAAGGAACGTGAACGTTTTTAAGACCCCAAATGAGGTACATTCCTCATAATGAGGTACACTTGAGAGGTATGCCAGTTGGTACTGTATATTTAGTGCCATTGTGCTGTAACTCAGAGCAGATCTGAGTGTTGCCATTGAGATTCTTGACATAGCTATAGAATGCTTTGTGGCTGTCTTTAGAATCAGTGGCGATTTTGTTTTCGTAACTAGCTTTGGAGGATTTTATGAGGGATCTCAGCTTTTTACTGAGGCTGACCAGGGAGTTCCTCCAATCATGGGATTTTACTCTTTTTTGCAATAGTCTCTTTCTTCTGTTGTAGAGTTTGTTTATGGCAGGGGACCACCAGAGTGGCTTCCTTTTTTTGGAGGATAGCATCTTGGTTCTGTTAGAGATTGCACGATCCATGCACTCGTGTAAGTGCTTACAAGGTGCATTTGTGTTAGATTCAGCAGTAGTATCTCTATTGTCCATCCGCATGGGTGTTGTGAAGTTTGCCACTTCTGTCTTAAGAAGCATGAAGTTTGCTTTGGAGAAATTTTTTACGGGGGTGGGATGTGGATATCTAGGGTGATTAGCTTGTGGTCAGATCTTATCATCAGTTGTCTTAAGAAGCCATTTTTGACTGCTAATAGTGAATATTTTGGTCACATTACATTCTACTCCTCCCTGCCACTTTTGGGCTTAGAGCATGTTAGAAATCCTCAATACAGCCTCAGCTGCAATCAAGTGTGCCTATGGTAGGCAGATTCTGCTTGCTGACAGGCAACAAAAGTACTTTTATTGTCTTGAGCCAGATTAAGGCAACACCTTTGTATGTTTACCCTGCATTTATTTTAAAGACACAATAAAAAGGCGTATAAAAAGATGTGACAGGTCTTTTTAATGTCTGTGTCTCTTTCTCCCTTTGAATCATGTTATACTGCTTATGGATCCACTCCCATCTCTATTTCTTCCTCTTCTTAGACCTGAAAAGATAGACATAGGTTCAACGAATACAAGAAAGGTGAAGACCATAAAGAATGTAAATTTAAAAAAAATCAGAATTTGGTTTATTTCATAAACATCAGATGAGAGAAAAGTTAGAAGAAATAAGTCTGATATGAAGGCTTCAGTCATTAAAGCAGATAGGGAATTCGAAACTTAAACTGTTTTCTTAAACCATTGTGAAATCCCCCACTGGATATCTGTCTCTTTTGGAGAAAGAATCAACCTTTTCCTCCCCACCATTCATTGTACTGATTTCCTTATTTATCATAAACTGACTACAGTTGTTAGCATCTATAAAAATACTGGAGTGTAAACCCCCTTCATATAGCCAGATCCCTGCCTCATGATGTTGGGGTTTTAGGGGGTTGCTTAAGCATAACTGGTTGTTCAACTGTCTTTTTTACTGGTGTAATAGTCACTGATGTTGGTTCCATTCATGATGGTACTGACACTGACCCTGCCAAACATAATCTTTCTCTTTGTACAGGTTATAGCAGTCCCACACACATCAGTAGAACTGATATTCTGGCACTGATCCCACTAGTTTTGGTATTCTTGGCATCAGTCTCTCCATTGCCAGTTTATCACCTGGTAGTACAGATGTTGCATCTTTATCACAGCTTTAAACTATTATGCTGGAGTTGGTGCTACTAATGTTAGCTGTGCAGGGACTACTTAGTTCCCCTGTTGACGCTGTTGGCCCATCTTATCTAGTTAATGTTTTGCCTTTTACCACTCTCCTGCAGTTGAATACAAACACACACACACACACACACACACACACACACACACACACACACACACACACACAAGCGCGCGCGCACACACACACACACACACACACACACACGCACACAAACTCTGGCATGCTACCTCCAAGTAGTTTCATTTCTAAGACCAGCTCATTCCAACTAAAACTGAGGTTCTTTCTGATAGGAAAATGACTGTTAAAATCTTCTGAGTTGAAATTAGTCCTAGCTAAAAGACAAAAAAAGTGCCTCAAGTGAAACATGTCATTTAGATCCCTAACTGGCAAACTCAGTAAGCAGAATAAAAACTAGAATGAACAGCAGATGCAGGGTGGTATCCAACGAGACGGAGCCCGAATAATGAAAAAATTATTTCTTTACTCAATCCAATGATAATCCTTAACTGGATTTCCTCACTATGGATATGGAAGAGGAGGAGGATGGCTGTATTTCTCTGTCTCCTCTGGATGATCCAAGATTTGAAGAAATAATGTAATTTACACCATAGATAGAAAGATTACCATCCTTTCTTAGAAAGGTCTAAGAGCATGTAGGTTAACCTAGTAGTCCTCCTGGTTAATTCCCTCCAAGGTGAACATTCTGCAAAAAGCCACCAACAAAGCATGCTAAAACCTAGATACAATGGCGCTTGTACTGAAGGAGGCCAACCAGATTCCTGTAGAGGGAGAATCAGGGGTAATTAATTGGTTTTGGAAAGTTCATGAATGTGTTCTCCATGTTCTCTACCTTGTGTGCGAGACTGCTCAGTTTCCTTACCTCCCTGTTGTACTTTCACTGTTACTCACTGGGTAAGTTACACCGTACAGCAGCTGGATTGTGTGAAAGCTCCTATAAAAGGCTATTAAGACTAATGTGTTTATTTCTATTACTTTACATAACTGCACTGTATTATGTATAATGTATAATGCTTGGAGGTGACTGCATGATCTAGGATAACAGTATACCAGCAGTCCTGGCTGCAACTTATGACTTTTGCTGAGGAGAACAAGCTGACCTTCACTGTCTCTCTGTCTCTCTGTCTCTCTCCAAAGGTTTGGACTTGATAGACAAATACTTGAAGGGAATGAAGGAAAAGAAAAAGCAAACCCTGACAGATGCAGGAATATGTTTCCATCTTCCACAACATTCATTTGCTAGAACACAGGGGAACCCAGACTAACCATGGCTTTAGTGCAGCTCACAGCTACAACAAGGACCTACTAGGAGTCAGAAGTCCTGTTCCAAGGATGCCATGATCAGCCCAAGGCAGATCACACCACTCCTAACTCCTTCTTTAGTTACCTTTCTTTAGAGGAATTCAGGGAAAGTTCTGTATTCCATCATAGAAAAGGATCACCAAGAAGGTATGGATTGCACAGACAGTATCTCAAGGATAAGCTATTCCATTTCTCTCCTTCAGTTACACAACTGGAGCCCCTGTCAAAAATATCAGAAAGGAAGGAAGGAAGGAAGTGAAGAAGGCTGTCAAAAAAGAACTACCCAGGAGATACTGGTACACTAGCAAGGACTTAGATTTTATTCCAGATTTTTTTAGTGTCAAATTCAAATTCAGATTTATTACAGTGCTTAGAAATATGTTATTTATGTAAAATTTGTTTACCAGGGTAGAACACCGATCAAATAATAACCAGTTAATTTCCAATTTCAACCTTTAAGCTGGGTCTCTGGTAAATCTACTCCATTTGGTTTAGATAATCTTCCATCAGGCAGTAAATTTATTGGATCACTTCTCAGCCTTTTGGTCAAGATCAAGTGTAGAAATTTGCAGAATAACAGAGAAAAGAGTGTAACAGAGAAATCACCATATCAGCTCATTTATGCAATGTTAATCATGTCTGTCATGTCCACTCATATGCAGTCCTGTCAGGGGGCTATTACAATCAACTTATGCCCACATGCCAGCATATCCCAGATTCACGCTAGGAACTTCTAACAGTCCCAGGGAAGAGAAATACAAAGTCTTTGGGGGCTGTGTGGGAGCAGAACTCTTTCAGACAGAGGGGATCCATGTTATGTTGAGCTAGATAAACCAGCACAAGAACTCTGATGGCAATCTGGGAAGCAGTGCAAGCTCTGTAGGACCAGTGTAATATTATGGCATAATGTAGTACCAGGAAATAGATAGGCAGTAGAATTTGTGCTAGCTGTAATTGATCAAGTTTCATGTTTGGAAGCACTAGATAAAGGAAATTACCATGATCAAGACAAGATGAGACTGAGGCATTCATCACTACTCCAAAGTCCCAAGGTGGAAGTAAATGTTTGATGTGTGAAATGTTTTGCAATTGGAAACATGATCAATGGATACCAGAAGTCAGTCCTGAGTGTCAAACTGCTGTCAAAATCAAAACCAAGATTCCTTACCTTCTCAAACAAAAACTATACTTAGTCACTATGGCACATTATGGTGAGATTCCAGACTAGGAAGTTTGACTGCATAAGAGTGGGTTGAATAGCTATGGCCACCAACGTTGATGTATTAAGTCTCAGGTGATGACAATTCATCCAGTTCTGGACTCATTCCAAGTTCTTGCTCAAGGATTTCACAGCAGCAAATTGTGCTAAGGAAAACAAAGGAATAGTTGGGTATAACCAGCATAGCAATAATACTAACCCAGCAGTAGCATGTATAAAGAGGACAGCAGAGAACCAAAACTGATCACCAAGGGACACCAGAGATGACACAGTAACTGGATGAACAGTGAATGCAAGAAGTTATCTACTCAGTATACCCAGAAATATTGGAGACAAACCAATCCAGAAATGTATCTGAAACCACACCTTACGTCCACAGATGAGCTAATAAGATTTTGAAGTCCACTGTATCAAATGCTGAAGAGAGATCAAAAAGGCCAAGAATAGGAACATTGATCTCTGGCTAAGAGAAGATCATTTGCAACCTTAGTAAAAGCTGTGTCAGAACAATGCCAAAGAAGTTGTGTCAAAGAAGATAAGGGACCTCAGACATTTTTTGGATATTAGCAGTTTCAGTCAGCTCACCCAAAAATAGTTCTTCAGCATGGTTGTCCTTCAGTCTCTCCTCCCTAGCTTGTTTTTAGGAGACTGGGTAAGCTGTTTGGATCTTCAGGGTACATGAGCATATGTACAGAAGTTAGTTATTATCTATTCCAAACTCTCCTCTTCAGTTGCATTGCACCCCTTAAGTTACTTACAGTGTACAAGTCAGTAGTGGTATCCCACCTTTGAATGTGGGATACCAGGATATTTCCTTGCCTGTATGTCTAACTCCTGGCTGCACTCTTTAGAGACAGTTTTATCAGGTAGGCATTCTCTACTTGATTTGTTTTACCTCTTAGGATTAACAGTAAACCTAGAAAAGACCCAGCCAAATCTATCTCAGGTGTTAACCTTTTACAATGCTCCCTAGAAATGAAGACTTGTCAGACCTTTTTTGCCCCTAGAAAAAATTCAGCCAGTTCTCACATGCGATGCAATCAAACATCCCAGAACAGCTCTGTACCTTCAAGCAATAGGCCTTATGGTGACATCCATTTTATGCTTTCACATGCCAAATACTGATCCCAATATACATGCTTTCCTAGTATCCCATTTAAAATGCCCAAAGACTTGCAGGTCCTCGACCCTTTCAGAGGAATTTTACATGACTATAACTTCACAACAGGGAGGTATATATTCTTACCACTTGTGCATACAGGCCCTGAGAGTCTGGGAGTTGACCATTTATTCACACTGATATTTGACAGCCACTCATGTTCTGGAGGGAACCAGATGCTTTTTCAACAGGTTGACTCACTGCCTGTTGATGTCTCAGGAAAGGTCCTGGACCTAGCAATAACAGACTAATATTTGTAGATGTGTGGCAGCCCATGTCATGAGTTCTTTCTCATCCCACCACCCCTAGCAGGCAAAGTCAAAATGCAGTGGTGAGCAAATGGCCACAGGGATTTCTTTAATAAATTCTGATGGTTTTTGAAGATTTTCTACCACATTAAGTACCATAACATCTGCATATTTATTTATTTTTAAACACCTTTATTAAAATATCACTTAAGACCTAGACACACATACATTAATAGAAAAGAAAACAAAATTATTAACCTTTTCCATGTACACATACTATACTTTACATGTTTTCTTTCTTTATAACAGCTGTCATTCAGTCCAGTGTTACTTAAAGCACTCAGTTCCTGCCTTCCATTAAAACTCACTCCTCCTGAACATTATTCTGCATGTAATGCTCCCACAAATTCCATTTATTTCTGCTACTTCTATTTTCTAAAGATCCCTCTTCCAGTTATTTTATTTCTTTTATAATATTCAATACTTCAGATGTAGTTGGTTTAGATTTGATTTCCATTTTCTAGAAATTGCTTTTTTGCCAGCCAACATAATTGAACTTAATGACACTTATACTATGATCAGGCAGTTCAAATCCTATTCTCAGATCAAAAGAATCATCTCCTTGGTTCCAGCCATTTGTTCTCTCAATATTTCTGAGAAAGTACTCTGTACAGATTTTGTTTTAAATCTGCCAACTCACTGCACTCCCAGAAACATATTTATAGTTAACTCTTTCTTCTCAATCACACCTCCAACATTTGCTGTTTGCCTGAGGAAATATTCTTTGAAGTCTGGTTGGGGTATACAAAGGCCTATACAAATACTTTCAAGCAAAAATCCTAAACCATCTGGACTTTGCTGCATACTTGGGAGTCATACATATGTCCTCCCATTGCTCCCTCGTAAATTGCTTTTCTAGTCACTCTTCTCGTTCTTTTCTAGCCTCCTGTGATTGATTCTTACAGGTATCATGCAATATTTTATATGCCTTACTAATTATCCCCTTTTAACAGTAGCTTCAGTTCTATAGACACGCATCTGGAATGTTTCTCCCCGGGCCTCCACTGAAAGTTGGCTTCATCCCAAGTTGGACTTTCCCAGTAAACAAATGTTAATAAATAAATAAATGAATGAATGAATAAATAAATAAATAAACAAATACATATATTTGACTAAAAACTCTACCAGAGCAGGTGTTTCACTTAGGACTCCTCTATCCTTTTCTCTTTGCCTATACTCAGATATGAATCCCTGATATGGAAGGTAGTCTCTAACCTGCAGTCCAAACTTTTTCTTGACATCCACCCTCTCTATTACCTTTCCCTCTCTGGTTACTTGTTCCCAACACCTTGGTTCCTTTGCCATTTTTCTCCATAAATTCCAGTCCCCCATTGCCTATTTTATGAACCCTACTTGCAGTCCTCCCTATTGGCAAAATCTATTTTCTCCATTCTTGTGTTGGGTTAGTTGTTCGAATACTCTCTGCAGCTTAAATAATATAATATTTTCTATGGTGGTTATTATTCTCCTTAAGGATCTGTATCCAAAATCCCAATCTCTCCATATTTCTTGAACTCCCCCCTGCTATATTATCATCCCTTTCCATGTTGAATTATAACCTTTTAATTGTGCTATGTACATGGACCTTAACTGTGTAGCTGCAAAATATTCCTTCAAATCAGGTAAACCTGAACCACCTTGTACTATTGAAAGGATCATCTTATCCTACTTAACTCTTGCTCTCTTTTCCTCCCAGATAAATTATTTTAACTCTTCATTAATTACTGTCTAAAACTTTTCTTCTGGTTGATAAAAATATGCCTGACCTGTGTATATAAAACAAACAAACAAACAAACAAAAAAAAACTAAAAAACATTTTCACTACTTATAGATTACTATCTGAATCCATAAACAGGAGCTTCCAGTTTCTCAGTTTTTGTGTTATCTTTTGTTTAGGCTGTTCCCACATATCCATATCTGTTGTAGATGAAGTCTTTTGAATCCATACTCCTAAATATTTCATCTTAACATGTCGCCATAAATATAGGTATTTATGAACCAAGTCATGAATGGATACATAATTTACAGCAATAGCCTTTGTTTTATCTTCATTATCATTAATGTTATATCCTAAAAAGACTTTTGTCCTTTTTTGGATTTATCAAGTATTTGAATTTCTGAGTCCCTTATTTTCTTTGCCAGTGGGTCTAAATATAAAACAAATAACAAGGGAAAAGAGGGCACCCATGTCTGGTACCACTATTCAAGCACAACTTATTGTAGAGGATCCCTCTCACTTTAATCCTTGCCTCAGATCCCTCATATATCCTTCTAAGTAACCTTATTATTGTATCATGGAATGCAAATGCTTACATTGTCCTACTTATAAAACCACAGCTAAATTTGTTGAATGCTTTCTCTGTATCAAAACTCACCAACAACAATGATACTTTCTTACATTCTGCTTCCCTCTGGATCGTAATTGCTTTACTAATGTTGTCAAATGTTTGCCTCCCCTCCACAAAACTATACTGATCTATATTTGTCGATTCTGGCAACATCTTTGTCATTCTTTCAGCTAGCATAGACATAAACAGTTTATAATCATGGCTTAAAATTGAAATGGGCCTATATGAGGCTGGGTAACCATTGTCTTTGTTTTAGTCTTGCTGTGCTCATGTACCTTACCAGGATGATTTGGAACCTTGAAACTACTACCATGCATATAAGACACCTGGTTTATAGACAACTTATGTACAATTTACAAGTCCCTTGCACATCTCTACTATCTTACCTACATTTCCCCCGAGATTTCTCCCTTTTTCCTCCATTTTCCCTAAATACTCTTTTTTCCTTCATATCTCTTCCCACTTTCACACCATTTCCCCCTACTTCCTTACCATTCCTTCTTTTCTTCCATTCTGTAACAGAAAGTTATATTATTTTAATGCTGGATAAAGTGAACATCACTGTCAAAGATCATTACATTAATATCTTATGTCCTTAGAATTCTGTATAGTAAACCATTAATATATGTTGTTTATATTCTTAATTGAGTGTTTCATTAGAACCCTGTAGATAAGACCATTATTGTACATCGTCTCTTTTCTTTGTAAAGTTTACCTTAGAACTCTGTACATTAAAACATTAATGTATGCATTTTGTTCATTGTTTGCAGCTTTCCTCATTGGTCCTCTGCTGAAAAGGGGCTTTTCTTGCCCAGTATGACTATTCTGGTCAACAAAAATAAATAAATAAATGTATAAATGAATAAATAAATGAATTAATTAATTAATAATCATTGAGTAGGCAGAATTGTAATACATAACTGGTGCATGTTAAAGGACAAAATCATACATTCTGCAACCTTTTCTGCTAATATCATAAGCTTATGAAGTGTTGCCTATGTATGTAGCACTGCACAATATCACAATAAACCAACTAAGCATATTCAATACCCAACATCAGCACCAGAAGAAGTGGAAGTATCAACAGAAATGAACACTGCTCTAAAAAGTGAATACCTCAACTTCACATTTTAGATTAAAAAGTGTTAAATAAACCATTTTGCTTAGTAATACAAATAGATGTAAAAAAGGAAGCAGACAAATTAAATGGGATCAATTTCCTGTTGACCCTGTACATACTCATCACAGGGATAAAACCTGTTCACTGTGCAACACTATCCAAATACTCTCCTTAAACATAATATTCTTAACCTCTTACTGAAATAACAAAACATTTTTTATACATAACTGCTGCCTGTACAATCCACTAAGTTGCACGTGTGCTTTCTCCTTAGTATCTTCCACCTCTTTCAAATCTTAGAATGTATATGTATAAATGTAACTACTTTGTGTATAAATGTAAAAAGAAATATTACTATTGTATGTGTATCAATGTAAATAGAAATGTAACTACTGTGTTTGACTGGAACTTAGACTAATGCAATGTAAGCAAATGGAGCTTTATCCCTGGGCATCCACTAAAAATGGGTATTACCTAGTCAGGCTTTCCTGGTAAATAAAGACAAATAAATAAATAAAATAAAATAATAAAAATTTCTATAATATAAAAATGTGTTTCTTTTTTGAATGCATCCCCAGACGTAAAAAAAAAAAAATGTACCATTAGACATAAAAATTAAGGGGACAGGTCAAATGAAGCCAGCTTCTACAACATAAAAAATCTGCTTCTTGTCTTCAGTTTATCCCAGATTTAAAATATATAAAATATGGAAAATCATATACTACAAAGTATAATACCTAATGTCAAGAAGTTATACTTCCTGATGTATGTATGAATAATTATGACCTCTTAACATTAATTGTTGAGATTGCACTTCTTACACCCTTCTCCAAAGTATAATTTCCTGGCAACATTGTTGAACTAGCTATTATTCTCTATAATAATTACCCCTTGCTGTGCATTACCACTGAAAAAAAGAAAAGGCATTTGCCACTGCCAAATGTTGCCTTGCAGTGCACTGATATTATAGTATTAGGGTATAATGGAGTGATGGGATCACAGGGATTATAGGAAATGCAAGGCTCTTTGATCAGAGGCCAGAGGCTATCAGTGCCTTGCCGATAACCACCCTCAGACTCTACCAAGCTTTTCAAGGAGGTCAAGGCCTGTAAGACCTTGAGTGTATTTTATGGTACCCATCCAATTATCAAAGGTATGCTTGAAGATAGACAAAGTCACACTGCTTGACATGCAACAGGAGTGTATTCCAGAGAAAGGAGAAGTGCTAGGTGATAAACCTTTCTCTCCATTAGTTTTATTCCTTGATGTAGATTCAGATCTCTTTTTCTAGTACTGGCTGTACTGTCTGACACATCAAGAACAAGGAAGTCTCAGATAATGGGATCCCTGAGGCTTAAGATTCTTTTTGATAAGATCATCTGTCGTCTTTTGAATTTTTTTGATATGTCTAGTGAGATACATGCCAAAGGCTGCATTATATTCTCTAAGGGTTCTAACTAAGGTAGAATACTTGGGGACAATACTTTTTTTGGTTTTGGAAGAGCTGGTGTTGGTGGGTAACTGTGATATATAGAAGGAGTCCCTGACTAACTGTGATATATAAAAGTATTTCATGACTACAGTTGCTATATGGTGATCAAAGGAGAGGGAGCCATCTACCCAGGTGCCCATGTCTCTGATGACAAACTGTTAAGGAATATCACATGATGGCTTGAAATAAAAAAGTATTTGTGGATATTAAGATGGCAAGATCCACATATCTATGAAATACTTCATTATAGGCCGAGTATAGGGTGGAACTCCTCATCACTTTTGTATAAGAAAAATGGAAACTCTTACAGCATTTAAGTAAGGTCTGGTGAATTGGTTAGGCACTAGAGTTTATGATCTTACCTTAATTGCTGGCAAACTCTTTGAAGATCTTTCTTAAGCCCTAAATTTGAATGTAAAATACATTGAACAGTTAGCTTGAGCCCTTTCTCAGTTCCCTTTCCCAGTGCAGCATATGTTAACAAGTGACTGTTCCACTTGAAGGAAATTTGTATCATTTGTTAATTTGATAACTATACCCAACTTGTGCATTAAACTTACCCAGCTAGTGATGAGATCACAGCAGTAAATGCCAAAAGGAAGGGACCCAATATGCACCCCTGGGTAATGCCACTAACCACGTTTTCCTTAACTGAGGAGGAATCACTGACCATGACAACATGCACTCTGCCCTTGCGTCAATTTGCAATCCATCTTACTACATAAGAATATATGTATTTAGCTTGTTTGCAATTCTGTGGTATGGTATGGTATCAGATGCTTTCCAGGTAGGCAGTTTGAACATTGAGACCACTGTCATAAGTTGTGTGACATTTTCAAAGAAGTTCACAAGTTGAGGAGGCATGGCCTACCCTTAAGAAATCCAAATTGTTGTTGATTGTGTCTGATTAAATTCTCAATGTTTTGGTTTATGAGGTTAGTGATGATGCATTCCGTAGCATTATGCTATGAATCCAAATTTTCATTGATTTCTGTTACTGAATCTTGGTAGCATGAAATATTGCTCTCCGTGGTTAGAACAGATATGACTGTTTCAGAACTGATTGCAGTGGTTTTAGTTATTTTTGCTATGAATAACATTTCTTCAAGAATTTTACTGGTAAGTAGGCTTAGGGAAACTAACCGGCTAGATCTATTGGAACAACATGAAAGGAATCTACTGAGCCTTACAGTGTATTGCAAAATCCAAAAACTCACAACGTTAGACCAACTTGACTATATTGACTGCCTCAAGAGTAGTTTGAACTTAGATTAATTATACTAGGTGATATTAATTTTCTTAATATCAACTGGCAAAACAACACGAAGACCACAGCAGCTAAAAAGGAATTTTATGACACACTTTGTTTAAATAACATTGAACAACTAACTGACTTTCCTGCCAAGCAGAACCACACATTCGACTTGTTAATAATCAATATTCCTAAGAAACTTTTCAACATTGTCCACCTCAATCCTTTGGGAGATTCTGAGCACTTGGTCTTCTTTTTTTCAGCACTGTTTGATCTGCTGACCATTACTCTAAAGTAAGTTATGACAGAATTAAGATGTTTAATCCAGACTTAATAACAAAGGTAAACTCAATTGGAAAGGATTTATTGAACAGTAACAAAGTAAGGATGGTATGGAAAACTTCAGTAGATAACTGTCACCAAAATTTAGACAACTGTAAGAACATTATTAGGGTTAAGAACAATAAAATCAGTCTTCCTTGGTGGACAAAATATTTATTTAAGTATGCTGAAAATTAAAAGAAGGAATACAAGGTTTGGAGGAAATACAGTACAGTGGCCATAAACAAAACATAACGTGGCAAATAGGAACTTAAAATGAAACCCTTACAGCAGGCTAAAGTAAGCTTTGCAAAGAAGCTCGGTGAAGCAGGTAATAATAGTATTTTTGTTTTTCTATATAAATAGAAACAAAAGGACACCTAATAGTAAAGGGCCTATAGTTCACAATGGACATATTATAAAGGCAGGGGTAATATTGTCAAATATCTTTAATGTACTTTTGATAAAACTAGCAATAACAGAATTTGTCATGAGGTAACAGAAAGGGATAAAACAATGAATGCTATGAGTGCACCTGTTTTTACTTCTGATTTAGGTTGGTTTTGCTGACTCTGGTAATGAGGTAGCAGAAGTAGCAGCAGGAATCAACAAAACCAACCTCAAATGGTTTTCTGAAATCAACTTGTCTGTATTTTTCTTGCAAAGTTTTCACTCTTCTTCCTTATTTTTTTACATTTAGAGTGACTAAATAAAAAGCATTCTTTATTAAAAAAATCTTTTTTTTATAGTTTTATTTTTTTACCCTTTAGTCTTTTAAATAAAATATTGTCCCTCTGTCAGAGGCAGGCAACATTTTGAGGCAAAATCAGTGGTATTTCAAAAAACATGGCCATTTAAAATTTGTGTTCATACAATTTATGTGTTGTCTTAGTAGCTATATTACCAAGTATGCATATTTTGTAATTTTTCTACAAATTAAGGATGTACATTTATTTTTTGTATGAGTCATAGCTAAGATGATTGGCTAAAACCCATTGTGTTGTTTACTCACATTATTTACATATATAACCAGTTAAAATGACTTGATGATTGTCATTGTTGAAGTGACACCTCTACCAATGTGAAAAAATGGGAAAGGGGGTGGTTGTAGACAAATGTATGGATGGATGAACGTGACTTGAAGTGATTCTATAGTAGTATTACTCACAGCACCTGGTTACCTCAAAACAGTATCATTAGTTTGGCTAGACACTGTTAGAGGCGAGTTATAAAATACACAGACTCAATCTCAGGGTTACATACCCCCAGAATTAAAATACCGACTTTAAAAGAACGATTTAGCCATTTTATGGGATAATTGTCAGCTTTCATTGTGGTTTGATTAATTTTTCATCATTACTTGTAAGCTAATCTACATCTATCTCCTTCCTTTTATGTACTGACAAGTATTTTATGCAAAGCAGAGCATGGAGTACCCATGTTAAATACTGTGTGCTGCAAATGAGTGATCCAGACCTGTAGAGTTTTCATTTCATATCCAGAACATTAAAATTAACGTTTAAAATGAGAAGTCAAGGATTGTTGTTTTTAGTATGGTGGTTACAATGTAAGAATGGACTTTAAAGATCACCTATTGGTTAGAGAACTTATGTGGCAGCTTAGTCTGAATGCACAAATATATCCTGGTTTAAATGAAGCATGTTCTGTTGTTTCAGTTCTTAAACTTAAAAGTTTGGATTGTTGATTACATATGTGTGCAACAATATGTGTGCAAAGATGTACACAGTGATGTATATATGAATATATATATATATATATATATATATATATATATATATATATATATACATGTGTGTGTATATATATATATATATATATATATGTGTGTGTGTGTGTGTGTGTGTGTATATATATATATATATATATATGTATCTATATATATATATATGTATATATATATATATATATATATATATATAATATATATATATGTATATATTGTTTAAATATATTGTTGATTTTTTTTAGATAAAGTCAATAATTGCATTTTCCTTTAAATTAATCAATTATTTTAAGTGTCATGTGATCTCAGTGTATTTAAGCAAGCTATTAACATTCACAGTAGTTCTGATGAAATCCCATTTTGGATGAAAGCGCTTAACTGCTGGATGTGTTTTAAATAATAAAGTGCAGTGTGAGTTCACCTTTTTGCCTACTTGGTTAATGACCTATGTAAACATTTCCAAGCAAAAATCCTACATATTCTAGATTTTGTTGCATATTTGGGAGGCATACATATTTACCCCATTGTTTCTTTGTCAATATCTTAGACACTCTCTTTTCCCAATCCTTTCCAACCTCCTCTGATTAATTCTTATAGTTATCATGCAATATTTTATATGCTGTACTAATTCTTCCTTTTTTAACAGCAACTTCTGTTCTAGATTCTACTAAAAATGGTACCAGTGCTGATCTTTCATTTAGAACCCCCCTATTTATTTCTCTTTGCCTATACTCTGATATCAATCCTTGATAGGGAAGGCAATATTTAACCTGCAGTCCAAATAAATTCTTGGCATCTTCTTATTCTTTTTTTTTTTCAAATGCCTTTATTGAATTATTATTAGTATTACCTTTCCCTCTCTAGTTATTTGCTCCCAATACCTTGGTTCCTTTGCCAGTTTTCTCCAGTAAATTCCAGCCCCCCTTGCCTATTGTCTGTATCCCTAATTGCAGTCATGCCTATCAGCAGAATCTCCTTTCTCCATTCCCCTGTTGGCTTAGTTCTTAGAATACTTTCTTTTTTTAACATCTTTAGTGAATTATCACTTGTGACATAAACAAATTTATAAAAAAGTAATCAAACTGTATTAACGAATTCATGTTTACAAACATTATACATCACATATATTGCTATTTATCATATAACCTAAGCAACATTACATAAATTATTCAATTCCTGCCCTTTCTTTTTTTTTTTTTTCAAAAGAAACATCTCTATTAAACCATCACTTACGACAGAGGCAATCGTACATTTATTTAAATGAAAACAAACCACATTGACGCAATCCTAGTTACAAGCATTTTACATTGCACACCGTACTGACACACTCCCAGTTGCAAACATTGCATCACTTATAATCTACCCAATCATTTTAAGTCAAATATTACATAACATATAAGTCGTGTCTTCTTTTAAACCTCATTCCTCCCCTGAATGTATTGTTCCCACAATTCCCATGCAGTTTGCTCCTACTCTTTTCTAAAGACCTCAATTCCAGTTGTTTTATCTCTGTTACTATATTCACTACTTCTAGTATAGCTGGCTTAGATTTTGATTTCCATTTTCTAGCAACTGCTTTTTTGGCAGCTACCACAATTAGACACAGCAAGGCCTTACCATGTCTTGGCAATTCTGATGCTGTAGCATAGCTCAGAAAAATCATCTCTCTCATCACACCAATCTGCCCACCAAGCATCTCTGACATTGCATCCTGCAGGGAATCCTTAAAGTGTGCCAACTCTCTACACTCCCAGAAAATATGTTCCCAATTATTTCTTGCTTCCCCGTCACACCTTCAACATTTGCTGTCTACCTGAGGACCTTAGCCTTTCCTCCCTACTGCCAGTCACCCTTGGAGTTCCTCAAGGGTCTATACTAGGACCTCTCCTATTTTCCATCTTCATTAATGATCTTCATACAGTCATCCCCAAAGCAACCTGCATTCAATAAACAGATGACTCTACCCTAATCTGCTCTGCCACCTCCCCATTAGACCTGCAGACCTTAACCCAAAATACTTTCAATGTAGTAGAAAACTGGCTCACTGACAGGCGTCTTCTATTGAATCCAAATAAAACAAAACTGCTACTCTTCATCCCCACCCAGAAAGCTACACTACCATCATTTACCATAACATCCAATAATGGCACAATAATTTCCCCAGACAGTAATACAAAACTACTAGGTGTAATTGTTGACAATAACCTTAAGTTTGACACCCACATTGACAAAACCATTAAAACAGTCAACAAAAAGCTAGGATCTCTATATAGGACTAAGGCATTTCTAACCCCAACTGCTAGGACAGTTATTGCCCGAACACATTTACTTTCAACCCTTCTTTATGCATCCCCAATCTATACAAACCTGAGTAAATCTGACCTCAATAAACTCAATAGCTGCTACAATATCATAGCCAGATTTGCCACAGGCTCGGCATATAGAACCCACTACTGTATTAACCTATGATCTCTAGGCTGGCTAGAATTTCCCTCTCAAATCCAGTATAACCAATTAATAATAGCCCACAAAGTCCTCTATCAGCCCGAAAGCAAGCCCATACTCAAAAATATAATTACCCCATATAGTAACCTAAAACACTCTGCTCTTCTGACAAAATGCTGGCACAAGCTGTTAAATCTAAAAACTCAGCAGGTGAGTCATTATTCTGCAACACTGTTGGTATAATCTGGAACTGACTCCCTGCCGAACTTACATCACTCCAGTCGATAAACCAATTTAAAACATCTCTCAAAAAATACCTAAAAGGTCACTGGCTGTGCCCCTGTACCAACACTGACTAACCAGCTCACCGCTTTCTTCACAACCTGGCTATCTGTAAAATAGTCTTAAAAGTCTTTAACAATTGACTATCATTCTCATATGTATTGTACTACTAAATGATTTGCTACCTTATTCAGCCTTGTACCACTAAAATGTCTAAGTTCGAACAAGTAAACTAATGTTAAGTTTTAAGTATGTATAATTCCAAGTTTTTAAGTATACATATAATCCTATAATTCTGTACTGGTATCTATATCTAACTGTATAAAACTGCTACTGTTAACGCTTATGTAACTATCCACATGTGGAGCCTTTCTCCCCAGGCCACCCCTGAAAATGGACCTGTGTCTAGTTGGACTATCCTGGTTAACAAATGTAAAATAAATTATACCTGTTGCTTGGGCTGCTGCAGAGAGCTTGACCTACTGCCAGCTGTGATATTGAGAAAAGTTAAGTGTTTATTCTCATTTTTGCCTGCATTTTGATTTAATATCTCTGTAATCTGTACAACTGTACTTATTCTTCTTCTTGTGTGTTATTGCTGTATATTCTCTTAGTGTTGACCTCAGCTGTAGTGAAATCCTTTGTCTGGAGGCCTTGTCTGTTTTCTTAGTGGCAGTAAATTTTCAGAACTATTTTAATCCGACCAAAGTATTCCTGCATCTGTATTGTTTGGTTTCTGTCCTGTGTTTTAAATCAGATATACCTGTTGCTCAGGCTGCTGCAGAGAGCTTGACCTACTGCCAGCTGTGATATTTTGAAAAGATAAGTGTTTATTCTCATTTTTGTATCCATTTTGATTTAATATCTATGTAATCTGTGCAACTGTACTTCTTCTTGTTTGTCCCCACCCACCCTACCTGTTCTTGTTTTGGTGTTAGTGTTGGTGGCTGTGGAATTGCCAGCCCCTCCCTTAATTCTCTATTTGAACACTTCTCCTGAGTCCATCTCATTTGCTCACTTAATCGAATACAGTGAGATCATATTCTGAGTCTAGTGTTCACGCTACACAATACAGAGAGAAGATTTGAGAAGGCCAACCCACTTAGGTTCTTCCTTCATCTCTCCTTGCACTTTACTAACAAAAAAAAAAATAATCTGCTTTTACTGTATTTGTGATTCCTCCTTCTTTATTTTGCTTTTGCCTCTTCTTAGAAGTACTCAATTTTATTTATTCTGCTGCACTTATTGCTGCTTGGTAGTAGTCTGATTAAATTGTAACTGTTATTTTAAGTCATTTGGTTTTAAGCCAGTTGTTTTACAATAAGAAGGTTTGTGGTCTGCACTGTTGTAGCAGGACAGGTAGCTTACATCCTTCTAAGCTGGGAATTGTTGATTGAAAGCTCAGTGCCTGCTATTCTAAAAGTGCATTAGTTCTGGTTTAAGCACTTGGGCTTCAGGCCAGTTATTCTACATTAAGAAGGTTTGTGGTCTGCACTGTTGTTGGAGGAGAGGCTGGATTCTGCCTTCTGAGCTGGGAATTTCTGGTCACAGGCTTATTGTGCCTACTTATTTGAACTGTTTCTTTCTGAAATTGGTGCGCCTTGTTGCTGTAGCATAGGACCAGATTCAGGCCTGCTGAATCTAGTTTTGTCTGTATAACTTGAGCACTGATCCAGGCCATCTTTTTAGGAGAAGGTTCTCCTGCACCCTAATAGCGCGAGTGTGCAGTTAGAACTTGTCTGATTGAAGATTGCTGGAACAGGGCCAGTTTTGAGTTTTTTTCTGGTTAATTGGTTAACTTGTTTAAATCAGATTGTTCGTTTTCTATTGTTTTACATATATATATATATATATATATATATATATAAAAATTGCACTTTATTCATCTGCTTTTACTGTAGTTGTGTTTTGTCCTACTTTATTACTGGGGACATTGACTACAAATCTGAACTGAGATATATAACAATAAGCATCTTTTTATGCGCATTTAAAGTGTTTTTTTGATTGCATCTGCTTTACTTTCTGAAAAAAAAAAAAAAAAAAAAATATATATATATATATATATATATATATATATATATATATATACTTGTTTCCCGCCTTTCTAGGCTAGTATAGTCCAGTTTTCAGGTTAGTGCTGAATTCAGGGCTGTGTAACAGATCTCTGTGTTTGCTCATACCTTACTTGGATAGAAGGAAGTTTCTCTGTTCACAGAGGGGAACTTTGAGCAGCCTATCTGTCCCTGGAGGAGTGGTTTCAGGTCAGAAAGTAGTAGTTTATTGGCCATTTTGGGCTAATTTCTATCTCTTTCATTTCCCTGCTATAAAAAACACATTTTCCCGGTTTTGTGCACCAGGCAGCGCAGGTTAGCTAGGGTATAACTATTCCCGACTCCACAACATCTCCTCTTCAATTTTTCCCTTGGAACTAGACAAACTTTCAACTTAAGCATTCAAGCCATTCATTTCTCAGCCCGGCACTTTCTCAAAACTCATAGCAAGCACTTATAAACCCTAGAACTACAGAAGGACAAGGCTCTCTAGTCGACCTTACCAGCCATTCAGTAAAACAATTTACTGTACCTATCCAGGCATGTCCAAAGGGCAGTTTCAGGTGTACTCTCCAGTCCAACTGGTGAATCTGGGCATTTTCAGGCAATGTAACAACTGCCTCATGTACACAGACAACCCTCTCCTCCTACTACCAAACTATAATACATGCGAGAGATGCAATTATACAGCCAAACTGGAGGCTAAGCTCTCTCAACCCAAGACTGGATCAGACAGTCAAGAGGAAAAGGGAAATACTGGCATCACACCACCAGTCTCACATAGACCCAATAAACCAGCACCTGTAAAAAACACACATAAATACACGAAAACATACTCGGAGGCTCTAAACAAAAATCTGCAAAAGCAACAGAGCCCTCCAAAGCAGACATCCAAGCAACCTCCACCCCCCAACACAAACCATGAAACACATACTTCACAAAACCAGTTTGCCATGCAATCACAGCCCTCAAGGCAAAATAACATACCCAACATACTAGTAATAGGTGACTCTATAGTCAGGCACACTGACGTCCCACTCACTAGGCTGAATAAGGAGAAGGTTACTGTTAGCTGCCTGTTGGGTGCCAGGATCCGCCACATAACACAAGCACTCAGGTCACTCCAGAACAAGTACAAATATGACTCTGTCATTGTCCATGTTGGTGTGAATGACCTGAGCCGTTCCTCCCTGGACTACATGAAACGAGACATGGAAGAGCTCTCTGATCACGTAGCCCAGGCCGGTATGACCCTGACTAGCATCCTGCCCTCACCAAAAATGATACCACGGTATAAAGAAAAAATTATCAATTTCAACAATTGGCTAAGTTTCTGGTGTCATTCAAAGGAGATCCAGTGTCTGTCTGCCTGGGATGACATGCTCGACAAGCCACACTGCTTCGCTAGAAATGGCTTGCACCTGTCACCCTTAGGCTTTCAAATACTGGCCAAGGCTCTTGCCACCCCCATATTGACTTTTTTAGGCAAGGCTCAAAAGACAAACCCACCGCCACAAATAGCACAAGTAACAAAAATCTGAAGGTAATACTACTCAATGCCAGAAGTCTAAACCTCAAAATGCACGCACTCGAGGCACTCCTCAGTATGGAGAAAATCGATATATGTGCAGTAACAGAAACCTGGTTTAAGGCTCCAGAGAGTACCCCAGCACTACCAGGCTACAACTCATACCATACATTTCGGCCACAGAACCTGGACCAAAATACAAAAGGCAGGGGAGTATCCATATTCATTAAGGATACCCACACCTCCAGGTTAGTGGCACAGCACGATGCTTCAGAGATTATCCACGTGCAACTAACAATGGGCAAACCTGCAATTCAAATTGTAGCTTGCTACAGATCACCCACCATGTCCCAGGACCCCCATTCCCCATTTCTGAAACACTGGGTAACATAAAGGTCCTAACAAACACCCTAATATTGGGTGATTTCAACTACCCAAACATTAACTGGGTGAACTACTCAAGTACTAACTGCCTTGCCCAACATTTCCTAGAATTTATAAACTCAAAAGCCCTGGAACAACTGGTCAACACTCCCACCAGAGGTGACAACATATTGGACCTGGTCATCACCAACATGGGCGACTGGTGCTCCACACCGGAGGTCAACCCCTCGGTGGTTAGATCTGACCATAAACAAATCACTTTGGATATCCACATTCTGCCCCCACCCCCGGACAAGGAAACCACCGTGAAAAACTTTTCAAAAGCAAACTTCACGTTACTTAAGATGGAGATGGAAAGTTTCAAAGCCCCCGTGCTAAAGGATAACGCTGTCCAAGCTGCAAAATCCTTTACTAATGGATTCCACGGGCACCTACAAGAATGCATGGATCATGCTATCCCAAGCAAAATCAAGACTCACTCCTCCAAAAAAAGGAAACCAGTCTGGTGGACCCCTGCCATAAACAAGCTATACATTAGAAGGAGGAAACTAGTACAGAAAAGAGTAAAATCCCAAGAAGGGAAGACATCCCTGATCAGTATCAGCAAGAAACTACGATCCCTCATAAAATCGTCCAAGGCGAGCTTTGAAAGAAAACTTTCCAAGGACTCCAACGATAACCACAAGGCATTCTTTAGCTATGTCAAGAATCTTAGTGGCAATGCTCAGATCTGCTCAGAGTTAGTGGAGAATGGCACAAAATACACTGAACCAACCGATATTGCCAACATCCTGGCAGACAGGTTCAGTGCAAACTTCACCCCCCCTCTCACCCCCAAAAGGGCCCATAACCATACCAGAAGAATGTAGAGCCCCTGAAATCACAGACACTCAGGTTAAAATAGCCCTCTCTAAAGCCAAAAACACAGCATCAATGGGACCGGACAGTGTCCCAGGCTGCGTCCTGCATGAGCTCAAAGACGAATTAACCCCTCATCTAAACACACTGTTCAAACTGAGCCTCTCCACAGGTTACGTACCCATAGAGTGGTGCACAGCAACAGTTATTCCACTCTACAAAGGTGGAGCCACAACAGACCCCGGGAACTATCGCCCTATAAGCCTGACTAGCTTGGTCTGCAAGGCTATGGAGCGCATTATCATGGAACTCATTAACAGAGACATTGGGAACCTCCAAACACTGGACCCTACCCAGTTCAGCTTTGTTAAGGGCAGATCATGTCTCCTAAACCTGGTGGATTTCTGTGAGACAGGTACCAAGGCTATAGACGAGGGAAAGGTGGTACACACAGCCTATCTAGACCTTGCAAAGGCCTTCAACAGCATTCCCCATTCTGGTATTATAGACAAGCTCACCAGCCTGAACATAAACCCCTATGTCACAAGATGGGTTGCCAATTGGCTCACAGACAGAACCCACATGGTGAGAGTTGCAGGAGCTAGGTCTGACTCTAAACCGGTTACAAGTGGCGTTCCCCAGGGCTCAGTCCTAGGACCCCTCCTGTTCGGCATATACTTCTCAGAGGTACAGACAAGCACAAGAGGACTATGGCTGACCAAGTTCACAGACGACTGCAAACTAGGGGCTATAATTGACTCACTGGCTGATACAGACATCCTCCAAAAGGGTCTCACTGAGACGGTTACCTGGTGTCAAAATCATGGCCTCAAGCTAAATGCCAAAAAGTGCATAGTTATTCCCTTTGGAAATAACAAAGTACCCACAAACAACCACATAGGTGGTAGTCCCCTAAATATGGAAAATGTAATAAGGGATCTGGGGACGCAAACAGACAGTAATCTCTCCTTTGATAATCACATTGTCAAAGTAGTTAGAAAATCCTTCTGTGTGGCCCACCTAATCACAAAAGGGTTTGCATCCAGATCAAAAGAGGTCATTGTGACCGTCTACTGATCACTCATCAGACCCATCATAGAGTACAATACCCCATTTGGGTTGTACCTTACAAGACACCTGCAACAGCTGGAAAGACCACAGAAGTACCTCACCAAGAGGATCACTGGCCTCAAACAGATGCCCTATGCAGCTTGAGTGAAGAAACTCCAGCTGTATTCGGTTGCATACCACCTGCTCAGAGGTGATCTCTGCCTGACATATAAGGCCATGTCCAACCCAGAATTGATGGATATGCTCCACCTAAAGAAAACCTTATCCCCTCGAGCCACACTCTCTAGGGATCTAAACCTCACCAAAACAATAAATAAGACGTGCTGGAGGGATAGATTCCTGTCCCAGAGACTTCCCATGCTTTGGAACAAGATTCCAATCTACATTAGGCAAAGCTCCTCGCTAGCACTCTTCAAGAGAAATCTTGACGAGTGGATGGGAAACAGAAAGTTTACCCTGGGGATCACTTCAGTGGCTCTGCTGGACAGAGGCCCAGGGAACTAATCTAAGGGGGTGGCGAAAGCCAACACATTCTGGCTAAGCTTATAAATGCCTTCGGGCAGATAGCCTAGTACCTACCTATGAACCTATAAATAAAAATACATTCTCTGGAGTTTACTTGGGGCATAAAAATATCTATGTAAACATTTCTAAGCAAAAATCCTAAATCTTCTAGATTTTGTTGCATATTTGGGAGACATACATATATCCTCCCATTGTTTCTTTGTGAATTGCTTATCCAGTCTCTCTTCCCAATCCTTTTTAACCTCCACTGATTGATTCTTATAGTTATTATGCAATATTTTATATGCTATACTAATTATTCCTTTTTTAATGGCAGCGTCTATTCTAGATTCTGCTAAAAACTCTACCAGTGCTGGTCTTTTGTTTAGGACCCCCTATTTCTTTCTCTTTGCCTATACTCTGATATCAGTCCTTGAATGGGAAGGCAATCTCTAACCTGTAGTCCAAATAAATTCTTGGCGTCTTTCCATTCTATCATCTTTCCCTCTCTAGTTATTTGCTCCTGATACCTTGGTTCCTTTGCCAGTTTTCTCCAAAAAATTCCAGCCTCCTCTTGCCTATTGTCTATGTCCCTAATTGCAGCCATCCCTATCAGCAGAATCTCCTTTCTCCTTTCCTGCGTTGGCCTAGTTCTTAGGATACTTTCTGCTACTTTATGGATATAGTATACTGTATGATTATTTTTATTTTCCTTAAAGGCTGGCATCCAAAATGCCAGTCTCTCCTTGTTTCTGGAGCTTCACCCCTGTTTCATAAGCATCCCTTTTCACTTTGAATGATAGTTTTCTGCTTGTGCTATGTATAGAAGCCTTAACTGTGCAGCTCTGAAATACCTCTTCAAATAAAGTAATCACAATCTGCCCCATTCTACTGGAAGAATCAACTTATCCCACTTGACTCTTGCTGTCTTCTCCTCCAAGATAAAGTCTTTCAGCTCTTTATTAATTGCTATCCACAACTTCTCCTCTGTTTGATAAAAATATGCCTGACCTGTTTATAAGACTAATGGGACTAAAACATTTTAACTGCTTGTATCTTACTGTCCATATTCATATAGCAAAGCTTCCATTTTCTCACTTTCTTAGTTATTGTATTATCATTTGTTTAGTCTCTTCCCACATATCCCTAGCTGCCACACCAAAATCATTTTTAATCCATACTCCTAAATACTTCATTTTATCATGTCCTAATAAAGAGTATTCCTGAACCAGTTCATGTGTGGATACATAATTTACTGCTATTGCCTTTGTTTTAGCTTCATTAATTTTGTATCCCAAAAAGATTTGAAACTGTCTCTAAAGGTTCCAAAATGCTAAAATGTCCTTTTCTGGTTTTGTCAACTATAAAATAATATAATCTGCAAATAGAGACAGCTTTTCTTGGCTACCATACCAATTATATCCTTGAATTTCTGAGTCCCTTATTTTCTTTGCCACTGGTTCTAAATATAATAAAAATTACAAAGGGGAAAGAGGACACCCCTGCCTGGTTCCTCTGCTCAAGAAGAAATTATCAAAGAGGACCCCACCCACTTTAATTTGCACCTCGGATCCCTCATATATCCTCCTAATCAACTTTATAATTTTATCAGGGAATACAAATACTTCCACTGCCCTTCTCATAAAGTCCCAGCTTACCCTGTCACATGCTTTCTTTGCATCAAGACCCACCAACAACAGCGATAATTTCTTAGATTCTGCTTCCCTCTGGATCATCAATGTTCTGTTAATGTTGTCAAATGTTTGCCTCCCATCCACGAAGCCACACTGATCCATATATATCAATTTTGACATCACTTTTGACATTATTTTAGCCATAATAGATGTATAAAATACCCTAGGAAAGCCAAGAATAAATGGATAACCAGGTAGGCTGCCTTAATAAAGGTACGGTGGGATGTCGGTGAAGAAGCTGGGCTACAGGTAAAGCCTTGAGAAAGGCTGTGCGTACCCGAGTGCTTGTGGTTGAAGGCTGAGTAAAGCCTTTAGAAAGGCTTCGTATACAGGTCGTAGTTCCGGCTGGTCAGGTCGCCTGCTGAGAGGAACCACTAGTGTGACAGCTAGAAATCAAAGATGAAACACACAGAAAAAACAGGCAAAACAATGTAAATGTGGCTCGGCTAAGGAGCTCTGCTCACCGTGGTGGCAAAAAATCAATGTAGTCGAAGTTCAGATTCTAGAAGGTCGTACTTTATTGAAGTAAAAAGTACCAGAAGTACAATCACCATCGAAGCGTAGTTCCTTAATGGAAAGAGTGATCCTGGGGATTTCCTTTTATAAGAGCACCTGGGGGTGTGTCCGTGGGAGCCAATCAAGTGTGGGTGAAAAAACCTTTATTGTGATTGGGCACGCCAACTTGACATCATACCTTACAATCTGATAGGTTAGATACCCTGAGCCAGCTCATACGTGGTTAGTAGAATCACTCTAAACCTACAATAGTGAAGTTCGGAGATTAGCTAAAATTAGTTAAAAAAATGTAGTTAACTAAAAATAGTCTTGCTGGAAAAAAAAATCAACCCTTGCTGGTAAAATACATTGTTAGGCTACACTTTTCAAAATCTTCGTCAGGATGGTGGAAGACCTAAAAGAGCATAATAAGCAAATCCGAGCGTACTAGAGAAATAGCATGTGTGTAAAATAACATGTATGTAAAATAAGAAACAGGCTAGAAAACCAAAAAATAAGAACCAGGCTAGATATCCAAAAAATAAGATACAGAAACTAAAAAGAGAAACAAAATAGTGAAAAATTCTTAAATAATGGATATCAATAAAAACTAATGTATTAAGATATGGAACTGAATGAGGGCTATTAATTAAAAAAAATCTTAAAAAGGCACTGATATGTAACCTGAAAAGCTAGAAAGACACAAAAAGAAAGTAATACTGAACCATTGTAGAAAACATGAACGACAAAAACATATATATAGATGAACCATTGACCAAAAACTAATGAGTCCAAATTTGCCAGGGGAAGTATTAGACTATGGGCTGGAGGTAGACTGGTGAGATCAAAACTGGCTGTCGCACAAAAGGTAACATTTCGTCAGTAAGGCAAATTCCACTAGGCGGGGACCACAATTCGCTGCTAGAGAAGAGGGAACTCAAGTGGCAAATACGTTTGCAGGCAAGGAAAAGACCAGGCCCTAACTATGCAGAATCTTTGACCCCAGTCTTGTATCTCAGAAAGATGCAACACCGTATACCACAACCTCTGCACCTGGACCTCTAACAGATTTACCGATGAAATGTTACCTTTCGTGTGACAGCCAATTTTGATCTCACCAGTCTACCTCCAGCCCATGGTCTGATACTTCCCCTGGCAAATTCGGACTCATTTGTTTTTGGTCAATGGTTCATCTATATATATGTTTTTGTCTTTCATGTTTTCTACAATGGTTCAGTATTACTTTTTTTTGTGTCTTTCTAGCTTTTCAGGTTACATATCAGTGCATTTTTAAGATTTTTTTTTAATTAATAGCCCTCATTCAGTTCCATATCTTAATACATTAGTTTCTATTGATATCCATTATTTAAGAATTTTTCACTATTTTGTTTCTCTTTTTAGTTTCTGTATCTTATTTTTTGGATATCTAGCCTGGTTCTTATTTTTTGGTTTTCTAGCCTGTTTCTTATTTTACATACATGTTATTTTACACACATGCTTTTTCTCTAGTACTCTTGGCTTTGCTTATTATGCTCTTTTAGGTCGTCCACCATCCTGACGAAGATTTCAAAAAGTGTAGCCTAACAATGTATTTTACCAGCAAGTGTTGATTTTTTTCCAGCAAGACTATTTTTAATTAACTACATTTTTTTAGCTAATTTTAGCTAATCTCCGAACTTCACTATTGTAGGTTTAGAGTGATTCTACTAACCACGTATGAGCTGGCTCAGGGTATCTAACCTATCAGATTGTAAGGTATGATGTCAAGTTGGCATGCCCAATCACAATAAAGGTTTTTTCACCCACACTTGATTGACTCCCACTGACACACCCCCAGGTACTCTTATAAAAGGAAATCCTCAGGATCACTCTTTCCATTAAGGAACTACGCTTCGATTGTGATTGCACTTCTGGTACTTTTTACTTCAATAAAGTACGACCTTCTAGAATCTGAACTTCGACTACGTTGATTTTTTGCCACCACGACGAGCAGAGCTCCTTAGCCGAGCCACATTTACATTGTTTTGCCTGTTTTTCTGTGTGTTTCATCTTTGATTTCTAGCTGTCACACTAGCGGTTCCTCTCAGCAGGCGACCTGACCAGCCGGAACTACGACCTGTATACGAAGCCTTTCTAAAGGCTTTACTCAGCCTTCAACCACAAGCACTCGGGTACGCTTTACCGGTAGCCCAGCTTCTTCATCGACATCCCACCGTACCTTTATTAAGGCAGCCTAGCTGGTCATCCATTTATTCTTGGCTTCCCTAGGGTATTTTATTCGTGGACATTTTTCCTCCTCTGCATAGGAGCTTGAATACCCAGGTCCCACAGACATACATTTTCCTGCTAGCCATAATAGATGTAAACATTTTATAATCATGGTTTAGTATTGAAATGGGCCTGTATGAATCTGGATCTGATGAGTCTTTACCCTCTTTAGGTATTATAGCCCCCACCACTTTCTTCCAGGATGTTGGTACTTTTTCTCCTCTTAAAATCCTGTTAAACAAAACCTTCCACAGCTTTATCAGTTTTTTCCCTCCTAATTTCCAAACTTCTACTGGAATACCATCTTTTCATGGGGGATTTCTTGTGGATTGGTTATATATCACAATTTTATCTCATCTCCTCCTATCCTAATGGTTAGTAATTGAGCCTCATCTACCTCTAACCTTGGCATATTTAATTATTCCATAAACATCTCCATTTGTACCTTTTCTTGATTTCCATATTTTTCTGCTTTATACAGAGTTTCATAGAAGTTCTGAAATATTTCTAATACCTCTACAAGATCTCTTATCTTCCTAGTTATAGGCACCCTGACCTTGGGAACAGCCCTGTCTATTTTCTGTTGCCTGAGTAATTGTGCAAAAGTTTTTGTGCTCTAGAGTTATTATCTAAAACAGTTGCTTAACAGCAATCTTTCTAAACTCATGCATATTATCGAGGTAGTCCCTTATTTTCTGCTTAACATTCTGCAGTTGCTCCTTTTCTTGTTCTGTGAGATTCCCTCAATTCTGCAATACTGTAACATTTGTCAGTCTCTAAATAATTATTGTTACTTTTTCTTAACCATCTCTGTCTTTCTCTTAGTTCCACTCTAATTTTAAACTGCATTTTAATTTTATCCCACTTCCTAGCTATACTTTCAAAAGAAATTTCTATCTTCTCTAATAGCTCCTGAATAATTTCCACTACCCATTCCATAAATCCCTCTCTTTTCAACAGATAGGTGGGAAAGCAACAATGTCTCATTTTTATTTCATTACCATGCATTTTTATCTTGGTTATTATTGGCACATGATGTGAAATGGCTATTGGGTGTATATCAAGACTTTCAATTAAATTCACATGTTCCTGTGAAATGTAAATTCTGTGTAGCCTAGCCCATGTTTTGTATTTTGGGGAAAAACGTGTAAATTCACTCTAAACTCCTACTACTGAGTTGCCATCTTCCATGCCAGATATTTTCATAAAGTTTTCAAAAATCTACCCCCTTTGTTATATTTTCCCTTCTGGCCCCCCAGACACATCTTCACTGCCGCAAATCAAATTCCATTCCTCACCTGTAAGTAATATTCCTTGCTGAAAGCTAATTATTTCTCCCAGCATTTTCATAAGCTCCATTATAGCAGTTTTAGGTGGAATATATACATGCCAGTTTAATCCTTCTCCCTTGCCAGTGGCTCCTTAGTACTACAAATCTATCATTATCTTTTTATCATCTTTTATCACTATTGGAGCTCCCCTTGCAATTAATATAAGTACTCCTCTTTTCCTTTGCCCAAGGTATCCAACTGAATAGCCATCTTGAAAACCTTTCTTTATCAAATTCACTTGTTCACTTCTTTCTAGGTGTGTCTCCTGTAGCATAGCTATTTGCACTCTACATTTTAATATAGTTCACGTCTCTTTCATTTTGTATTTATCTGTGAGGCTACTGACAACATTACAGAAAGCATTGTCGTGTATTCCCACATTTTATGAGTAACAGCTTTTTTGTTAAGTGTTTATTTCCAGCTTTTGTGATACATGCATACACTGGTAGGTTGATCTTTTATACAGTTGTTTCTTGTCATATCCATTTGAGCCTATGTCACATCTTATAAAACTTTTTGTTTTATTGAAAGACCTTAAAAAAACACCCCCAATACGCCCCTAAAACCTTTTAATGTAATACTTCACAAAACTATTTACATCTTCAAATATTGAAGTTTTATCCTCCTAATAATAACAAGTATCCCAAACTGACAGCCAACCTCACAGACTTGGGGTAACCTAAAATAATGGTTATCCATGCTAAGACGCATGTTACAGGCTGTGCTTCTACTAACTGTTGTCTGGTTTTGTCTTATCTTTATAGCTCTCCTAGCTGGGCAAACACTTGAATGCTTTCAGAAAACATTATCTACTAGCCATTTCTCTTTATCAGATTTTCTTCATGGAAACGTGAAGACAAGATAGAAAGTTGCTACCAAAAGCATACATTTATTTGCTAGAAAAAAGCTATATAATATTCATTGTTCTTTTCTGTGTACTTGCTTTACTTGCTTTCTCTTAAAACGTGTTACTAGATCAAGCTAAGGGCCTTAATCCAGTCATTCCTCTATGCAAGAATGAGAAAAAGTGCATTAATTTTTATTTTATCATGCTCTTATGACCAGACTTTTCTTTTTTTACACTGCAGTGCGTACATTTCTTAAAAGTGAACAAGGAGAAAGCGAGAAGAAGGAAGAAAAAAAAAACAGGAGCACCTGTTTACATTAGTATCCCCATTACACTTAAAAATAACTGACAGAGCATTACTTTATAGCATGCAAAGAAAACCGTGCACTGTAAAAACATTACTATTAAGAAAAAATATTGTTTTACTTACAGTTAACTTTCTCCCTCTTCTTCCCCTCTCTTAAGTATTTTTCTGAATGATAATGATATGAAGTAGGGCATATGTTTTAGAGCCCCCGACAAGTTTAATAAAGTCAAAAAAGTCCACTCTTTCCAGATTTTCTTGTTTTTTCATGTTTCAGAAATATAATTATTGTTTTGTAATCCCACATTTGTCAAATTCCAAGTTACTGGTTTTATTCCTGTTCATCGCCATCTCCCAAATCCTGTCTCTGCTTCATTTCCAATATAATCTCTGTTCTTCTACTCAACTCTTGTGCTTTTTCCTTCTTTCAAGCATTTTCCTTTGAAAGATTGGAAAAGGTTTCAAGGGCACAGTCTCTCTCTCTCTCTTTGGTCTTTATTACCAGAAGAACAAGAAGCAGAATCTCCTTCTGTTTCACATTTCACTTTTTGTTGGACAAACTTTTGTATTTTCTCCTTAGCATGTACTGCATCAAAAATTATTTTGTCCCTCCAGGAAAGAATATTTTGAAAATAGCTGGGTACAGAAGTTTGAATCTCAGTCCTGCTTCTTGACATTCCCTGAATAGTGGAATAAATTTACTCCTCTTCTGCCTTTTGTACAGTGAATAATCATTCTCCACAAACACTCTGCTGTCTTCCACTTTTAGTACTTTGTCATTCTGCCACAATTGTATCAGAATCAACTCCTTCTGCTGGTAGGATTGCATCTTCACTATTAAAGGTCTAGGTTGTTTTCTCATAGCCAGATTTGGAGCATACACACACTGTGCCTTTCAATTAGCAGCTCCTGCTGTGGAATACCCATCCAGTTCCTTATTTGTACTTACATAAAAGTTCTTTCCAGCTTCTCTGGTACAGCAGAAAAATCTCAGGTTTTCCCTACATGGTCTGTCCTCTACTTCTATTATTTTGTGAAACATCTCTTCTTGAGCAGTCTCATATTCTGCCAGCCTTTTCTTCATTTCAACCTCTGACTTTTGCAGTTGTGTCACCTCATCTGAATATCTGCTTAAATATTCTTCCATTTTTCCAGCCTTTTGTTCTTTGAGTTGATATACTCCATTAGTGTTTCATTTATTTTAATCAGGTCTGTGTGCAGTTGCCTTATATTTTCCTCTAGGTTACTGGAAGTCATGTCTGGAGCTTGCACTGCTTTTTGCTGAACAGCTGCAGTACTTTTCCCATTCAGTGTTTTTCCTCACCTTTTGTAGCTGATTTTTTTCAGTTCATCTCTATTTTTTCCTAGCATCCAGGCAGTGCACTTACTAGTTACTGAAATTTATCCAGAAATGTAAGTTCACTGGCCTTCTCTTCTGAGCTGTTTTCACACTGGAAGAGCTAGAATTAAGCTATTACTCAATGTGCAGCCATCTTGGAAGTCCGTGGTTTTACATTTAGAAGTGAAATATGTATTACAACCTTAAGAATAAAGCTAATTTCACAATCCATAGTATGTCTATGTAAGAAACTCCCTTTATATATAAGACAAAGTGGTGCATTACCTGTGTTTAAAAGATCACTGTATACAATGATGGATCAGATGGTTTATTCTATGAACCTCGAGTCTGCATACTGATTGGCATTATGGCCCTTATGCAGTACTAGTAAACTATGTAACTATGAATGTATAAATGATTACTCACTATCTTTCTAATGTTATTGTAATCATTTACAGATGTGAGTGCATTTTCATGCACATATAAATACATTATTCCTATTCTGAACACATTTATGTTTTGTATTAATTGTAATACACAGATAAGCTAAGATACTTAAGTGCAATTGGTTTACAATGTTCATCAAAAATTATGATGTTTTGCATTACTGTGATAATTTATTCACCTAAAAAATAAATACAAGTTTTTGTGCTTTGCTTTAATGATTACTTACTAAGAAATGTTGGAACTCTGTAATATTAGGATAACAACATCCCACAGAATTATTATATTATTTGTATGATTAATTATATGATTTTATGATTAGTTGTATGATCAGCCTATAATAAATTTAAAAAAGTCCAAAACACACAGGAAACAGCTCCAATACTAAATAGACACACCGTCAGAAAGTAAAAACAATATAGCAGAAATAAACGGTTGTCTAACCACGATCCAGATGCAGCAGGTCAAAAAGCTGTTCAAAAGAATCACTCACAACGTCTCCAAAGTAGAAAATATTTAATCCATGGAACAAAAAGAGTAAGCGCTTTTGCGTAGGGTTACCTACGCTTCCTCAGACATAAAAACTTGTAAAAACTCTCCCTCTTTTAAATCAAATAAGGCGGGAAGAGTACATCAATTATCAAAGCAATCATTCAATAATCAAATCATCCACTATTCAAATTTTCAAAAATCTTAGTAACTGTTGCTATCACTGTGTCATCCCAGTCATAGTCACTCACAAGTGATTATGCATGAATGATTTTGGTTATATATTGGGTTTGCCACATGTTTTATTTATTATATTAATGTTTTATGTATATGTATTTATTCATATATTGAGTAATTAATTCACTCATCATTATATGATATACACAACTAATATTATATACCCTTGATTCATGGCCAAACATACAACAATAGTTTTCAACCTAGTCAATTCAGTTCAATGTTTTGTAAATCAGTGTATTTACATATGTTTTTTATTAGAAGATCAGCATACATCCTTTAGATACACAGGAATTGCTTGGTTTACTAGTGTATGCAAATCGCTTCAGTTCTAGAATAATTTTTACTATAATACAGGTCTAAATATAGATTAAATAAGGACCCATGGATAACGTTACTATATTAGGCATGTTACATTAAATGAAAGACTTGCAATATACACGTTATTCTGCGTAATGACGACACCCTGCATAGAGGATTACCGATGGCAAGGCTTTACCATTTTTTATGTCTTAGCAAGGAATATATTAGTTTAGTTTCTCTGAGATCTGCATTCAACAATCAGTGCCACTACACAGTAAGTTTGAGAATAATAGTCAATGCGATTATGCGTCAGATGATTCTCTGTAAATTACGGCAATACCATAAATTTTTGGTTGCTTGCAATGTTTACTTTTGCCGACAGCAGGCATTTTTTAATAACAACATAACCTGCAGTCCTGTCACATAAGGGATTACTCCCTTGATATTTATAGATAGTTTTATATTTAAATATTGAAATCAGGGTTTGTCTTAAACTACTTTGAATACAAGTTTTATACACTGAAAAAAGGAGTGCTTTAAAATGTCAACGCTACAATGTTATTGTTGACGATTTTTATATAGATTGGTTTATATGAACTTTAGCGTTTGCTCTTGATACAACTTATGAACTGATGACTTGTTTGTTTGTTTTTAATGTTTTTTATAAACATTCTAACAGTGAATGATTTTGGATATGTTTTATGTAACAAGTTTTGTACCTATTATAAGCTATGAATGAGTTCAGTTCATGTGCAGGATGATGTTGACACAGTGATAGCAACAGTTACTAAGATTTTTGAAAATTTGAATAGTGGATGATTTGATTATTGAATGATTGCTTTGATAATTGATGTACTCTTCCCGCCTTATTTGATTTAAAAGAGGGAGAGTTTTTACAAGTTTTTATGTCTGAGGAAGCGTAGGTAACCCTACGCGAAAGCGCTTACTCTTTTTGTTCCATGGATTAAATATTTTCTACTTTGGAGACGTTGTGAGTGATTCTTTTGAACAGCTTTTTGACCTGCTGCATCTGGATCGTGGTTAGACAACCGTTTATTGCTGCTAAATTTAAAAAAGTATAACATCGCTATGACTAAGAATATAAATAGCTATTATACTGCTAATATCAAAACAGAATCTACCTACCCCAAGCAGCAAAACAAGACATTCTTCTTCTTAAGAAAAAATGTGGACCACTGCTTACTAATGTTGACTAGTATGTTCAAAGTAGGGGGATGGAAATTAATAGTTTAATAGTTCAAAGTTCCTTCCACACACCTACTTGTGACAGAACCCTGTTAGCTATGATGCACAGATGTGTTAAAATCTATTATAGCCTGGATATGAACTCACATAAAAATAATTAAAAGTAAACATGTTGCTTAAGCATTCAAAACATTCAGAAATCTCTGCAACATACTTAGAAATAGAGGTGTGTACTAAAAATAGCACTTGACAAGGTACTGGATAAACAATAAGGATTGTTTAATGGGTAAGAACCCTATAAAGAATGGCAGTCATGCAATCTTTAATTAGCTGGCAAAGTAGATGATAGGTACTAATCATCCATCCACATCTCCCTTTTTTCCCATTTTTACACATGGGATTGGGGTGTTGCATCAACAGTGGCCATTATTAATAGCCAATGTTCATACTGCCAGTTGGCTAGCCCTGTCACAGTTGTTTTTCCATACCATATATACACATGTGCATTCATACCTATCTCTAATTTAGAGTGTCTACCCACCTAAAACATGGTATTGAAATGTGAGAGGAAACTGGAGTACCCATGGAAAACCCAAGCAGACAAGGGCATGATATGCAGGCTCTGAACATGAGGTACCCGAGCTGAGAGAATTGAACTGAAGGACCTCTTGCTGTAAGGTGACATTACCTTCTGCCCCAGTATATTAACATCAGTTTATGCCTTTGTATAATGTTTTGTAACTGTCTCAAGCTTTCACTTCCTAGTTGAGTGTATTGGTTTTATATTATTAAATGAAAAAAATAAACAAGAAAATGATGACCATATCCATTTAGAAGCTTACAGGAAAAAAATATACTGACAGAGACACTGAAAGGAATCAGTAAATCATGGCAGTCACATTCTAAGATAACTGAGAGAGGATGCTGAAAAGCAATGTAAAGGCAGTATAGTTACATAGGGTCATAGGAGCGTCATAGGATCATAGGAAGTTACTAGGCTAATTGTCGGAGGACCCTTACAAGCCTAGCCAAGTTTTACCCTTGTTACCATGATCAGCACCTATTGCCCCTGTCCAAGAGAGACACAGGTTATACTCCTGGAGTGAATTTCTGGTTACCCATCCAATAGTCGGATTGTGTTTGAAGAGGGCCAATGAGGTGTTCTGTTTGATGTGAAGTGGTAGTCTGTTCCAAAGGTGTGGTAACCTCAGGGAGACAAATCTGTTCCTCCACCATGTTCTACTGCTGTCATGTGCTAGGTTTAGGTCTTTAGAGGGAGTAATCATTGTAGTTTGTATTACTTTATTGCCTTTTTCTATTTTGAATACTGTGATTTGTTTTCTTTACCTTGTGTTTTACTTGTATTCTGCTTTTAACTGCATATTAAAACTTGAAAAGAGACCACAGCTCTGTCTCTTGTGAGTCAGGCAAAAATAATTTTTCCCACCCTCCCACCCAGTTACTGTTGTGTTCCTAAACACCACTGTCTTGCTAGTTGCCTGCCCCTTATGTTAATTTGACCATATATCTAATTTCCTCTCTGCTTTTACTGGCTTGTGTGAGTACAAAATTATCATTTTGTGAAATCACTCCCCTTCAACTATTTAAATTTATTGGCCATCCTACTGCATTCCATAGTACCAGAATACAAAAGTGACCACCCCCTTTCAATCTATCTTGCTGTTTTAAAAAATGTGACTCTCCACTAAAACTTAACTTTTTAGACAGGGAAAACGTAAGTTACCTACTTTCACATCTAATTCCTCTAGTACACACTGCAGTGTTTAGGATAAACCATTTTTTTCATCTTACCTTTACGCATCTATTGCAAGACCATCAGTTACTGGAGAACCCACATTCTGCCTCTCAGTAGTCATCTTGGGATTAGTGCTTCTGTTTTCTCGTGGTGAGAGAATGAGTGCAGTTACATTATTTCCTGGAGACTACTGATCACCAGAAAGCTTAATAACTGCTCAACAGGGGCAGAGGAAAATAATTTTCTTGGGTGTGAAAGCCAGGGAATCTTTTTGGCTAGGCTTATATAGGCCCCAGGGCTGATAGCCTTGTACCTACCTATGAACCTATGAACCTAAGCATATGTGACAACTTGTAATCTGTGCTTATATTCTGATCCTGGTGAGAGTAGGAGCAGAGTGCATTGATTTTTGACTCTTTCTGGTTGGAGTCCCTGTGACTAGCACTTGCTCTAAAACCTGCTGGAAAGCACTAGGAAGCCTTAAACTGATACAAGCACTCAACCCTCCTTGTTAATGAGGAAAAATTAATCATAGGCACTAAACAGCCTATAATTGCAAAGTACCTTGCCAGGGTAAGGGAAAACAGCTCTTGTACTTCACAAAAAAATAAAAAAAAAAAAAAAAAGCACCTACCGAGGCATGTCCAAGGGTCATCTTCTGGTGATTTCTCCTGTCCATCTGGTGAATCTGGGCATACTGGGACAATGCAGCAATTGCCTCATGTACACAGACAACCCTCTCCTCCTACCACCCAACACTACAACCTGTGAGAGATGCACTTACATAGCCAAACTGGAAGCAAAGCTCTCTCCAGCCAAGATTGTGCTAGACAATCAAGAGGAGAAAGCTAACACGTGCACTACACCTCAAGCAACACATAGCCCTTTAAAACCCTCACTACCAACACTTACACATAGCAACACTAAACCCACATATGCGGAGGCCCTTAACATTAACCTGCCCAAGCAACAAGGACCTCTGAAGCTGAAACGCAAACAAACACCAATCACAACCAAAGTATCACATATCTCACAACACCAGTGTGCCACATAACAACAGCCCCTAAGGCAAGACAACGTATGCAACACTTTAGTCATAAGTGAATCTATAGTCAGGCACACTGATGTCCTACTCACCAGGATGAACAAGGAGAAAATCACAGTCAGCTGCCTGTCGGGCGCCAGGATCTGCCACATAACTCGTGCACTCAAGTCACTCCACAACAAGTACAAATATGACTCTGTCATTGTCCATGCTGGAGTTAATGACTTGAGACGTACCTCCCTGGACTACATGAAAAGTGACACGGAAGAGTTCTCAGATCATGTGGCCCAGGCAGGTATGACCCTAGCCCTGAGTAGCATCCTGCCTTCACCCAGAATGATACCACAATATAAGGACAAAATGACTGACTTCAACAATTGGCTAAGCTTCTGGTGTCATTCAGAGGGGATCCAGTATCTGTCTGCCTGAGATGACATGATCGACAAACCACGATGCTTTGCCAGAGATGGTCTGCACCTGTCGACCCTGTTATTCAGGTTACTGGCTAAGACTCTTGCAACCCCTATAGTGCCTTTTTTAGGCAAGGCTCAAAGGGCAAAACCACCACTGTAACAGGTACAAGTATGCAAAATCTGAAGGTAATGCTACTCAATGCTAGAAGTCTAAACCTCAAAATGCACTCTCTCGAGGCACTCCTAAAAATGGAGAACATCAATATCTGTGCAGTAACTGAGACCTGGTTCAAGGCTCAAGAGAGCACCCCTGCAATACCAGGCTACAACTCTTACCACACTTTTCGGCCACCAAACCAGGACCAAAACAGTAAAGGTGGAGGAGTGTCCATATTCACCAAGGATATTCACACCTCCAAGCTAGTTGCCCAACACAATGCATCCAAAATTCTCCAGGTGCAACTAACACTAGGTAAGACTGCAATCCAAACTGTAGCTTGCTACAGATTCCCCACCATGCCCCAAGATGCTCACTACACCTTTCTAAACATACTGGAAAATATTAAGATACAACCAAACACCCTAATACTGGGTGATTTCAACTACCCTGCCATTAACTGGGAAAACTACTCATGTACCAACACCTTTCCTCAACGGTTCTTGGAATTCATAAACTCCAATGCTCTGGATCAACTAATCCATAGTCCCACCAGGGGCTCCAATATCCTGGACCTGGTCATTACCAGCATGGGAAATTGATGCTACACACCAGTGGTCATCCCCTTGTTGGTTAGGTCTGACCATAAGCTAATCACCTTTGACATCCACATCCCACCCCCACTCCCAAGTAAGGAAACATCCATAAAAAACTTCTCCAAGGCCAACTTCATGCTACTCAAGTCAGAAGTGACAAATTTCATGACACTCATGCATACGGTAACTGAAAGTTTGACTGCCGAATCCTACACTAAAGCACTGTACAAGCACATCCACTTGTGCATGAATTGTGCCATCCCAAATAGAACCAAGATGCTCTCCTCCAAAAAAAGGAAGCCAATCTGGTGATCCCCTGTCAAAAACAAACTATACAACAGAAGGAAGAAACTGTTGCAGAAAAAAGGAAAATCCCAGGATGCAAAAAACTCCCTTACCAGCCTCAGTAAGAAGCTGAGATCCCTCATAAAATCCTGCAAAGCTAGTTATGAAAGTAAAATTTCCAAATATTCCAAAGACAACCACAAGGCATTTTATAGCTATGCCAAGAATCTAAATGGCAATGCTCAGATCTGCTCTGAGCTACAACAGAATGGCATTAAATATACTGATCTCAAGGACATTGCCAATATCTTGGCAGATCGATTCAGTGCCAACTTCACCCCCCCTCTCACTCAATGAAGGGCCCATCTCAATACAAAAAGATTGCCAAATTCCAGTAATCACGGCCACACAGTTAAAAACTGCACTCTCCAAAGCTAAGAATACAGCATCCATGGGATCAGACAACATCCCGGGCTGTGTACTACACAAACTACAAAAAGAACTGGCACCTCACCTAAGTGTCATGTTTAATCATAGCCTCACCTCAGGCTTCATACCCACTGAGTGGCGCACAGCTACAGTTATCCCAGTCCACAAGGGGGGATCCACCTTGGATCCTGGGAACTACCATCCTATCAGTCTGATGAGCCTGATCTGCAAGGCCATGGAAAGTATTATCATGGAACTTATACACAAAGACATTGGTAACCTTCAAACACTGGACCCCACTGGGTTTGAGTTCATGAAGGGCCGATCGTGACTCCTGAACCTGATTTTCTTCTTTGAATCAATCTCCAGACCCATTGACAAGGGTAAGACAGTCCACACAGCCTATCTGGACCTCACTAAGGCCTTCAACACCATCCCCCACTCTGGAATCATAAATAAACTTACTAAGCTGGGCATAAATCCCTATGTCACTTACTGAGAGAACCCACACTGTAAAAGTAGCTGACTCCAAATCCAGCTCCAGACAAATGACACATGGAGTACCTCAGGGTTCAGTCCTGGGACCGCTCTTGTTTGGCATCTACTTCTCTGAAGTACAAGCCAACACTGGGGGACACTGGCTAACAAAGTTCGCAGATGATTGCAAACTGGGAGCCATTATTGAATCCCCAAATGATGTGGATATTCTACAAAAGGGCCTTACAGAAACAGATGCTTGGTGCCAAGAAGTATATAGTTATCCCCTTTGCAAAAAAACATGTACCCATGAATTACCACATAGGTGACAGTACACTAAACACTGAAAGTGTGATAAGAGACTTAGGAACACAGGTGGACAGTGGTCTCACCTTCAATAACCACATTGCCACAACAGTCAGGAAATCCTTCTATGTGGCACACCTCATCACTAAGGGCTTTTCATCCAGAAAAAAGGACATCATTGTCCCACTGTACTCATCCCTCATTAGACCCATTATAGAGTACAACGCCCCATTTGGTATGTACCTCACCGACACGCCAAAACATAGACAACGAGAACATCGAGACAGGAAGATCGACAACTGAGATGACCGACAGTTTATAAGCACGAAACTTCACATGCCCGACAAACCACAATCCCCGCAATCAACAAAGCAAAACAAATACCTTTTTCGAAAAACACACACACAACACAAGCACACCAAAAACCTTACAAACCTACACTAAACAGTACATACACAACTATCTATGCACTAACCTTAACCCAAACCCTAACCCTAAGGTCTGTCACTATCATACACTCACCTAACCCACGCCCTAATCCTAACTCACTTAACCCGCCACTAACCCTAAAGTCTGTCACTATCGCACACTTACCTTAACATGTCGGTGTTCTCAGTGTCGGGCTTTTAAACTGTTGGTCATCTCAGTTGTCGATCTTCCGGTCTCGGTGTTCTCGTCATTGGTGTTTTAGCATGTCAGTGTTTTCAAATAGACCAATATATATATATATATATATATATATATATATATATATATATATATATATATGTATATATATATATACACACACACACACACACACACACACACACACACACACACACACACACACACACACATATATATATAGTTGAATTTCCTCAGATTTCTGTGCATAATGCTTTAATAAATAAACATGAACAGAAACTGGTGGATACAGTAGAATAAACCAGAAAATAATAGCATTTTGAGTAACTCAAGGGTATTAGTGCTTCACTGAAGATCAAGAAAAAAGTATACTTTTTAAATTTCTGGGTATGGTTAGCTATTAAGGAGTAAGTACAGTCAATAAACCACAAATCTGCCGTTTTCTGAAAGAATTTGTCTGCCACAAAGTCAGCAAGGCAGAAAAGGAGGGCTTAATTGAAACTTCTTTAGTCTGTATAAAACTGGCATTTAGGAGGAATTGTACCATTGCTTATAACTTTTCCATTTAAACAAGATTTCTTGCAAGCAACCCGTGGTATTTCCAGTGGAAGCTGGTGACTTCAGAACATTGGAGGGCTGCATGGAGCAACTGAATGGATGGAGCTTACCAGAATGGAGTGGGATTACATTAAGCTAGGATCAAGTTTGAGCATGATTACAGTTTTAAACAAAATAGTATGTCATACACTACTGTATATGCTGAAGAGTCTTCCAGCAGTAGCCTTCCCCTTCAGAATATCTACTAGAACCTGTCTGGATCCATGGAGCAGAGATATGGAGCCCTTACTATGACACAGGCAATAAGGGCATGTGAAGTGTTTATCTCTACTGAGGGCAGTGGAGGGTTGTAAGTGCTCGGGGAGTGTATGTGTGTGTATATATATATATATATATAGAGAGAGAGAGAGAGATATGTGTATATATATATATATATATATATATATATATATATATATATATATATGCACACACACACACACACACACACACATATATATATATATATATATATATATATATATATATATATATACATTTGCATTTGCATTTCTTCAGGGAAGACTGAGGGAAAACATCTCCCATGTCCTGAAGGAAGAGGATGGAGCTGTTTGTTGGCAACATCCTTTATGGAAGTGATGGATTTCTTACAAGGTCATCCCACTGCACATTACCCCTCCTCTCCACTAGCCAAGTGTTTACAGGGGGTTGGCATTAGGGCTTAATAAAAAACTCTCAAGCCACCTCTAATGGCTGTCTGTATGATGTCCCCTCCTGGTCAACCCTCACTCCAGTGATGGGGAACAATGGGCCAGTTGGTTAAATAGGGCCTAATGATCAACAGGCAATGGGAGCAAAAAGTGTCAAAAAAAATAATCTCTGCCAGAGTCTGTCTGAGAAAGAGACTTCATTTCAGACAAAATCAAAGGATGAAGAGGCACTACTATAATACCATGATGAAACCCTAAATATCTAAACAAAGAACTGGTTCACCCTATTGTATGAAACTACTTATTTGAGAACATGTGATGCAAAGAAACATATGCTACTCTCATGAATGAGAATGAAGGAAAAGAACAAGGGGTGCCCAGGTCCCTGGATAAAAGGAAGTACCTACTCCTGGGGTATGCACTAGTGCTAGGACTGCCAAAAAAGGCAGTGCAAAATCCTTAGAACATGGAAACATTCAAACTATAAGGCTAGGCCAGGCTCTGGGTGACCCTGCTGTAGAATTAACAAGCAGTCCTTAAAAAAAATAAAATAAAATAAAAAATAAACTGACAGACAAGGCAATAAACAAAGAGACGGTGAATTGTTGAGGATACGAAAGAGGTTATGTATTGTTTCTGCTAGGCAACAAGTCTAAAATTTCCAAAGCCAGGATATTTAGCAAGAGCAAGAAAGATTTAGAGGAAAGAAAATAATTGCATCAGAGAAACTGTTAAAAGCTACAAATAAAAATGTAAGCTCTTCAGTACAGCAAAACAGATCAAAACAATATTTAGGTAAAGAAACACATGATCATTTGGAAAAGATGTTGAATTATGAAGAGGTACAAGAAAAAGAACAAAACCTGGAGGCTGATGAAATGCATAAAAAGAAATGCATAAAAAGAAGCATGGACTTGGGAAAGAAAAAGTAATCTGATATGATGTCATATTTATTTAGAAAAGAAAGCTGCACTAACCAATATGATCAATGCAATTCCAAAGATATTTGAAAAGATGCACTGATAAAGATTTCCAAACATGGTAAATTTTACAAAGGAAAAAAATAAGAACTCAAAGGGAAATGTTTTGAAAAGCAGTATGCTTAGTGAAACAGAAAAACAGCATATAGAAATAAAAATGATAGACTGAGAAGTAAATGGTTTAGTGTGGAGACTCTAGTATAGGCAAGATCACATATGATGAGTAAGTGATAGAGAAACAGATAGTTCAAGACAGCTGCATAGAGGATATGTCACAGAGTGAAATGATGGAATTTTCTGCAGAAGACTTGCAAGAAAGTCCAGGTAGACTTGCACAGCTAGGGAAGGAACAAGGAGAAGATGTGTTTGATTTAATAGAACTGGATGAACATAGTAAGACAGATGAAAGAAAGAGTGAGACTACAGAAAGTGAATAAAATCCAAAATGTTAATCAACTGGTAAAGAGATGAACATAGTAACAGGTGGATGCAATATAACAGAAATAAACAGGATATACTAATGTGCAGCTAAAATAGTAACAGTTAAGTGAAACCAGGAAATGCAGAGTAACAAATGACCAGAAAGGAACAACATGAAAGTCACCATAGAAACACTGCAACTAAGAAAATAAGTATCACTATTTGATTAATAAGGAAAAGGGAATAGCCCATCAAAACTTCTTAGATAGGTGTTTGAAGACAACACACAATATCAGAACAGGCCAGGATTTATCATATATTATCTCTAATAGTAAACTGAAAATATCATCACAAGCAGGAAAACCTAAAAGGTACTTGACAAATAGAAAAGTACAAAAAATGCAATTCATTGATGTACCATAAGATTTTATATAGAATTGGGAAGTAAAGCAAAAATAATAGCAACACCACCTAACAATCAAGACAATTACATTTTAGAGAAGTATTTATGAAGACCTTGATGAACATAGCAAAGATGCCAAATGAATAGAAGAGTCAAAAGGTACAGTAAGAAGCTTTAATACATAGGATATGAAATGGAATTAGGTAGCATTTAGAGACATTGAAACAAAATTAGAGAAAGACTCTTAAATGGAAAACTCTGAGTTCAAATATAGCACATAGCTTCTTGCTAAAGGTATTAATATATTTCCATAAAAATGTAGCCATGAGTAAAAATTATTTATATGCACAACCCAAGAAGACACCAACCTATAACACAAAAGGGAAAGTATAACTCTGGTTCTCTGTTCCCACACCAGGTAGATGGATTGCTAACACTGCAGTGCAACAGAAGGGGGGGGGGTGCAACACTACCAGGTGTGTCATCCTTCAGATGAGAAGTTAAATCAAAATCCCTTCTGCATGAACTAGAAGTAGTTGAAAACGAGTAGGAGAAGAAAAAAAATAAAAGGGTTCATTTATTTTAAAACAATAACATGTATTTACATTCCATAGATATATAATTTACATTATGTACAATATTTACATTATTCACAATTTCTACACAATGCAACATAATTCCTTCTTACAACTTCAAAAAATGATAACAGTACTCCTTTCTTTCTGTCTGACCCCCACTCCAGTTTCCACAACCACAACCTTATTTTGTAAAATCATAGCTAAATCCCATCTTTAATTAAATATAATTTCCTTTATTCTTTGTTTCCAAATCAACCATATTATGCACAACATTTTTCTATCAATTCTTTTTACATATTTTCTACTTTTATTCTTATAATAACAACATTCAGTCATATCCATTCTTAATTTATTTGCATCTGTGAAACCTTCCAAATAATTTAACTCCGAAATCTTTTTCCATAAAGGTTTAACTCTTATACACCCCAAAAGTACAGGTTCAGTACTTTTAAATTCATTACAATAAATACAGTTTCTATCATTTTTACTTTTATAAGGCATATTCACCATCACTGGCAGTTTCTGTATTGTCAACCTCCACAAAAAATCTTGACAGTCTGATGTATCTTTACATCTTTCTATTCTTGCTTTAATTGAACTCTTTTCTTTCTTTGTGCAACTCTTTCCATGGATATATATGAAAATACCTTTCCATAAAATTATTATATCATATTTTCCTCTCAGTTTCAATCTCATTCATGTTTATTTTCCAAAGTATAATTTTATCTTGATAATTTTGTATTTCATTATTATAACATGCTCATTTTCTTTTAAAATTAAAAAAAAAATCATATTTATATATTCTCTCTTGCATTATTCTTCTTTGTATAATTTTCTTAAAAAAATGTATAGTCCATGTTATTCAATACTGTTGGTCTCCAATTTCTATAGTTCACATTTATCACCCTTTTTCCAAATAAATTTGACTACACCACTACATAATTCTTTATATATAAATTCACCATGCATTTAATATCTTTAAAAAATATTTTTTGTCTAACGTCATATTTTTATACATTCCATATTCTATTCCATCTGGACCTGCTGCCAATTCTAAATGAAATACTTTTAATATATACTATAATTTCTCTATCATGATTATGTTTCCAACTCCTCCTTATCCTTATCTGAAAATGGCCTACTTTCCATTTCTTATTGGTTGTTATTCTTGGCCCTTTAAATGCTGTCTTAATATATTATTTTACAGTTTCCATAATTTTCTCCTGTGCATTTGTATTATACCTAATCTATCTTTTATTCTTCTCATAACACTATTATTCTCTTTAATTATTTTACTCAAATATGGAACTATTTTCTCTTTTTCCCCTGCAAAAATATCTTTGCTTATATAATGGTCTTTTGGCTTTTCCCGGTTAGGGGGTGCCACAGCAGAACTCTGGCCATCTAATGATTGGCAGTGGGTTTTTACAGTGCTGAGTTGCCAGCCTGACACTCAGCCTTCAAAGAAGGCACACCCATTCATGCACGCACCTACCTGCATGTCTTTCAAACATCACTCGACCGAGGGGAGGACATGCAGACTCCACACAGAAGGCGCTCCAGCCGCAAATCAATCGGAAGAACCTCTTGCTGTGAGGTGACAATGCTAACCGCTGCACCTCCGCGGTCTAACAGTACAATAGATATTCTATTTTTCTTATTTAACTCTTATAGCACTTGTTATTTAATAAAAAAAGAAAACTTTTGTCAATATTTTCCAAACTATTAATAGTATAGTTACTTAATTTCTTATACTTTAGTTTTTTGCGTATTATTTTTTCTTTTTCCCATATTAAATACTTTATTTTATACTTATGTCTGAAGCCCACCCTTCAGACCAATCCTTATAAAATCCTCTCATTTCTACTTGATACTGCCATAAATCTAATGTATCATCTCTCCCTTTATCATCCAATTTCACCTCATTTATTCTTTTTAAACCCTTCCCTATACTTATATATTCTGAATTTCTTTTTAGCACAATCCAAATTGCCCTGTGATCTGAAAAACCTGTCATCAACCTTCTTCTTCTACTTTACTAAACTTAATGAAATTAAAAAATATTATATTTCAGTTTTTTTCCCTCTACTATATGTCCATGTATTTTTCTTCCAAATTCTTAATTATCCATATTTTATAATATCCCACACTAACTTAACATCATACGCTTTCTTTTTTTGCTGTCTTAAATTACAATTAAAATCTTCTACTATAATTATTTCCATATTTATTGGAATATATTGAATAATGTTTCTAAACATTTCTACTTTCTCTTTTTTGTCACATATGCATAAATTGTAATTAGTCTAAATATTTGGTCTTTCCATCTTACATCAAAAACTGATGTTCTACCCACTAAAACAAGTGTTGCATCTAAAATTTTTGTCGTATCTTTAAATAGATTAAGTATCCCAGAGCAAGTCTCTCTCTCCCTAAATTCCAAATCACATTTTTTCCTCACAGCACGTCTGTTTGACATCTCTCTTCTTAAGTTAAAAATCTAATATCTTCTATAATACATATCAATTTCCTTCTTTTAACACCATTCCAAAATTCCTATTCTTCTTACTAACATTTTAAGCTATTAACATTTAATGCTAAGACTTTACATGTAATGTTGTCTAATTACCAACATATTCAACCTTTCCCCTTTTTTCTTGTTTACACCATCTGTGTTTTTTTTTTTCCTCTTGTACCATTTTACCAATAAAATGTATCTTTTGTTTGACTAAATTCCTCTCTTCCTCACCTTTATCTATATCAAGTCCTTTTTGTGATTCTTACTCTCTATTAAATATACTTCATTTTTCTTGTTCAGTTTGCTTATCCCTTATGTTTAGTACTTTATTTACATGATCTCTTTTTTAACTTAAATCTACTGAATTCTCTACTATTTCTGACTCTAAATCATTCAGTTTTCCTCATATTCCCCCAAATGACCATTTTTATTACATTTATAACATTTTAATTCACATTTCCTTATGTCATGCCCTGTCTTTTCACATAAAACATTTTTTAACACAATTATTAATCAACTGATCAGTTTTCCACACAGGCTGTCCCCAATATTTCACCATGCCTTTGCCCCCTTCACCATTTATAATGTTTGAATATGTACAATGCACTCATATTAAATGTTAAAAATCACATTGCAACCTCATGCCCCGGTCCACAGACCTGTATTATCATAAACTTTTGACATGTCTAATACGTCTTTGCAAAACTTTAATAAATGTCTGTTTAAAGTCTCTTTCTCACTTTCAGTCCTAAATTATATAGCAATATTTTTCTTTGTTGCTCTATAAAAAGTTTTAGATATGTATAAATTCCACATCATACAGTTTTCTTTTTTCATATTCTAGAAACTGTTCCTTTAGTTGACTGGTTTCAAAAATAACATCACAAAACATCTCTTTATTTATATGTATAAGATCTTTTACCTTGCTTGCTTTAACCCGTAATGTTGTAATTATTTCTACCCATACCTTATATCTCTTCAATTCGGTGTCTTCTTTCTTTTCAATTTGTACAGTAAACAGCTTCTTTTTCTTTACACCTGTTACTCTGTCTTCTTTCTTTTCCTCAGTCCCAACCTTAATCATCTCCGTATATGATCTTCCTTTCACCACTGCCTCTTCTTTCTGAATTTCATGCATTAACTCTCCCCAGGATACATATTTGCCACTCTCCAGTTCACTAAGCTCTGTCATATCCATAAGTAATTCATCCCACAGCCCTCACAAATGGAGGGTTGTTACAACACAATCTTGTGTTGATAGCTCTTCATGAAAGAGATTTTGCTGATATCCTCAGAATCACATGAAGGCATGATTGCCTTTTCTTTTACATCTGCATTTTGCCCTTAAAAAGGGTCAACTGACTTTTCTGATTCAATGACTACACCATCTCACTCTATGCAAGGCTGACAATCCTTATCTACAACCATGCACAGTTCTACCACAACAACCTCCTCATTTGCATCATAAACCATGTTTTTAACATTATGCTCATTTGATTTGCAACAAGCGACTACTTCCATCTTTTAAATTTACTGCCTTCTTCCTGCTTCTCTGAGCTGCCTCTGTGCCCAGACTAGAAAGAGGAAGTGGTACAATAGTGGCCTCATATGCTAAAGAGTAGGGGAAGTTCTCTGATGCCCTGACCAAATTTTCCCATTTCTCCTAGTCATATAAATAACACCTTGGTTATCCCCTGAAAAGAGGCCACTAGCCTAGTGGGACTAACCCAGTCAACAAAGAATAAAGTAAAAAAAAAAGAGTGTAATAACTTGTCTTTCAACAATATATACATTATATACTGGAACTCATGCAGACAGGGTATATAGTTTCTTAGAAAGAAATTCAATTATGACAATAGAACAAAAGATAATAGACTATAGGCATATGGAACACAGGATCATCTCTTGTTAAACAAAGCCATAATAGAGAGCTTTAAAAAGGGGTGGAATCTACGTATGGCATAAACAGATTGCAAAAAAAGCATTTAACAGCATACCGCATTCATGGATTATGGAATGTTTACAGATGTACAAGAGACACCCTACATAGATCAATTACATCATTGGCAATCCTCTTTCAGCTGAGTAATGCTAAAGGGCTAATTATTGTTTCAGGGATAAAAACTCAAAGGGAAAATGTTCGAGGGTTATTCTTTGTCACCACTGCAGTTTTGTCTTGCCCTTAACCTAAGTTATTTACTTAATAAACTACGCCATAGTTGCAGTTTAACTTCCAGCAACCAGCCTTGTTCAAAGCCATCTCATCTACATTTTTTGGATGATAAAAACTGTACAGCTCTTTAGGTGAGCACCTGATAGCACAAGTCAAAATGGTTAAAACTTTCTCAGTTGATATAATAATGTTTGGACTTGATAAATGTGTAAAAAGCCACATTAATATCAGAAAAGCTGCAGCACCAAGAAAATATCAATCTGGGACAGGAATGTGATATAAAGGAACTTGAACCGGAGGCTGTGTATAAATATTTGGGAACAGATGAAGAGTAAGCATTAAAACATGAACAAATGAGAACAAAGCTTAGTAAGGAATACTTCAAAAGACTAAAAGCTAATTTTGAAAACTGGTATGAAATCTAAGAATAAAGAAGACGTATTCATTGGCAAACAAAAATTAATGTTATGTTTATGATTTAATGAGTTTGAATGCATATCTATATTCAGTAGTCTCCATACTGAATCATCATATTAGGCTTTGTAAGATAAAATTTCCTTCCTCATCAAAGTACCTATAATGAAATGTGTTTAAGTTTAAAGTTTTTTATGCCTCTTACAGTACTTCAAGTTCTTTACTACAGGAATACGTTTGTAATTGGGCACTTGTGTATATCCAGAATGTGTTGGCATATTCCAAAATCGGAATTATAAAAGTTGTATAACTGAACCATGTTCCTTTCGTCTCTCGAGGAAATTAATATTAACATAAAGCCCATATTTCTCAATGCCCTACATTTAATAATGCTAACATTTTTCAAATGAAAGTTTATTAGAAATAGTAATACCAAAATCTTTGTACTTGGGTATTTCACCTAGAACTATTCCAGCTATTATTAAAGATTGTCCTGGAATCTGCTTAGCAAAGGACACCACCTGACATTTATTAGCATTGAAGTGAACATCATAATCTAATGCCCAAACAGAAATGTCATTCAAAAATCCACTGATGGCACTGCTATCATTGTTTGATACTGCAACAAGCTCTATTTCACAATAATCCACATAGTTATTAACCCAATAGGAATGGTATAAAGGAGTTGTAGAGAAAACTATAATAAAAAAGGGTCCCAGAACTGAACCTTGAGGGATCCAATCAGTAATTGATAAATAATCACAACAGTTTTTATGATCACACAATGGAATCATCCAATAAGCCAGCTGATGATCCAGTTAATTAAATATGGGTTAAAACTGTACTTTAATAGGGCTCTATATATTGAATAATGTTACAAAATATTGAATGTCTTTGAAAGACCCCCCCCCAAAAAAAAAAAAAAATAACACCAACAGACTCATAAGCAAATCAAGACTAACTTAGCTGTAAAATTTTACAAGATTAAAAAAGTAGATTTTAAGTCATTGTGATAGGAGATGCATATGGGATCCAACAATAAATGAATGAGCTACTTTTTGAAGCATTTGCACAGCAAAAATGTCAAACTTACTGGCCTGTATTTTTTTATATCATGTTTGTTACCTTGTTTGGGTATTGGTGCTATAGATGTTTTTTCAAAGAGTCTGGGGAAATTTCATTGTGTAATACTACAATAAAAATCCTATGAAAAATGAGCTAATTCAATTTCAATACCTGGAATAGGTATTCCAGGAATGTTATCGGGTCCCACTGAAGTTTATTTTTTGACAGTTTTTTTAAGCACTTGCAATTAAAACTAAGAACTTCAGAAATAGTTGGACATTCAACATTAGGAGTAAAGTCTTTACCTAGGTCAGTTCTAACAGTGCCCTTAGTTAGACCAGTGTAGCTTGTGATGTATTTTTTGAACTTGTTGGTAATATGTTTCAGTTCTACAAGAATTTTATTATTATCCATGATCAAATTAATATAACTTTTTTGTTCAGGTCACAGAATATATATATTTATAGTAGTGTTTTAATTATATCGATCACCAGCTAATCTTATTTAAAATTTGATTTTATCATGCATTAATGTTAACATCATTTTTGTATATTTTATTGAGGGTATATTTATATCTATAGGTTGGATATTTTCTTCTACCTCTGAACTATATTTTTATGTAATTTAACTAAATATAAGTTCTACCAATGAGGGCATTTGTCAAGATCCATAGTAAAAGCTAAGTCATGAATATTTTTTTTGAAGGTACCCTAAAAACACATTTTATCATCTGGAATATCCCAAATATGTATCTTGTGCGGCCTCATTAAGCCAATTACTATAAGATAGTGAATGTGGGATTTCATTATAACAAAGTAAACTGTAATCATCCTTTTTATCAACTGTTAAAAATATATATTTTTGGGCAAAATCTCAAAATATGATGAGATATTACTCTACCTTCCTAATGGGGGATACATATCAATGGCTTGGACAGGAAAGCAAGATAAATACAAGAAAATGCTTCTTGCTTACCAAATGATATTGAAAAAAAAACAGTACATGACAAGATTATATATTTCTCAGTCTGAAGGAGGTATGGACTTCTTCAAATTTAACTCTATGTATAGTTCTGCAATCATAAGACCTCACACATGTTTTTTGATATCATCAGATCTAAACATAGTGAAAGTTCTAAAGCATGAAGAAAACAATTCTAAGATAACACCTTTGCTAGTACAGCAGAAGCTTTTTGGGAATGAGTGGAAATGAAAATCAAACCAGAAACAGACAAATATCACACAGCAAAAGAAAGTGCCAGAAAATAAAAGAAAGAATATAAAGAGCAGGACCTGAAAAAAGGAAGGAAACATGGAAAGCCCATGATTATAGTGGTACATTCAGATAAGTTAACAGCCACATGTTAATCAAGATTTGATGCATGCATTTTTAAGGAGAGGTAAACTTAAACCAAAAGATGAGAAGCTAATAATGGCAGCTCAAGATAGCAGGCTATGTACACTTTGATTTACAAACTCTGTAGGAAAAAGTGGGAGAAAAGACAAATGCAGATTCTATAATACAGAAGTGTAAACAGTCAAACATCTCATTGCTGATTGTGGTATACTCCTAGCTGAGGGTCTGTAAACTAAAAGACAACAATGTGAGAAGAATGGTGCATTGAGCATTTTCCAAACACTACAATATACAAATAGCTGAGAAAAACTGGAAACATGAATCACAAAGCATTACTGAAAATTAAGAAGTTCTGATCACATGAAATCATCCAATACCATCAATCAAGAAACTAGAAGCAAGAAAAGCAGATATAGCAGTCAAAGAAAAAAGGACGACATTATCATTATATCATTAACCACTAAAACAGCTATGCCCCACAATTATAATATTCTATGCACTGAGAGGCACAAAGGTTCATAGGTAGGTACTAGGCTATTGGCCCTTGAGCCTATATAAGCCTAGCCAAAAAGGTACCCTGGCTTTTGCCACCCAAGACAATTATTTTCCTGTGCCCCTGTCAAGCAGAGCCACAGAGGTGATCTCCAGGGTGAATTTGCTATTTTCCATCCAATCATCAAGATTTTTCTTGAAGAGTGCTAATGAGGAAAAGTCATAAAATATCAAGGTTTGCAAGCAAAAACCTGAGCAATGTGGGGTAAAGACACCTACACAGTTCCATTTGTAGTAGGATAAACAGACCTAATAAAAAAAAGAATTTGCAAATGTATATAAATATGCTTCTAATGTGCACAGCCCCATAAGAACTGCAGAAATAAGCAATTATGTATACACAATAGGTGCTAAGAAGAGCACTGTTGGCAAGCATGAAAGAATGAAGCAATACTAACTTCATGAAATTCTAATCATACCCTGACTCAGGAGTGGAGTCCATTCCTGTCATGTTATTAGAAACCCAAAATATATGGAGAAATTAAAAAAGGCTGAAAATGAACCATGGTGACAAAGGTCAGCATGATGAAGTGAAGCACTAACTCCAAACTGCTGCTAATCTAACACACTGCAAGTCTTTATTAATCAAACATGTTACTATTTTTACAATGACTTACTTTCAATAACTACATTTAATAACTTGTTAAATTACTGATCTTGCATGCTAATTGCTCACATCCAGGCAACCCAACAGCTCACCCCACTGTTACTAAAGTTCTGATCCTGATGTACTCTGAGCCAATAGAAAACAAGCCCCCTTTCAAGCACAGTTTTCAAACCCTCCAAAAAATGTCAGAAGGAAGAGTAATAAGGAATAATCACCATATTCTTTATGGGAGAATATGCCTACATGCTGGTTTGTTTTAAGCCAATCTTCCACATTTCCCCAACTGAAATCAAAACTTTACACATGCTTGGTATGCTTCTGTGGAGTTCTGACTTCTGAAAATAGGAAAATCAACTGTTTTAAATGGGAAAAACAACTGTTTTAGCTAAAAATAAAATAAAATAAAATAAAATAAATGGAGGAGTTGCAGCCCAGCATACCACTACCACAAGCTACCCATGGCTATTTTCATCTATGACTAGCAGTATATTTTTAGGTGCCAGCTGTTAATGTGTATGTATAGATAAATAAAGGTAGATATTTAGAAAGATAGAGACGTAGATAGATAGATAAATGTTATTGTTTTACTGCCCAAATGATTCATTTATTCATTCATGTTCGGTCTATAATTATTACCTTGCATAGAATATGTTGTCTGCTTAAGCACATCCATAAACCAAGATGTGGCTCTTCAAAACTTAATTCTGTCCTAGTGCAGAAACACAGCTTTGTGATAATGTTCTTGTTGCAAGTCATTTTTACTACTAGCTATGCATTGTTCATGAGTAATGCCCCTAAGGTATATTTGTTAAACTTTACTTTACAGAAAGATTAGTAGATGGCTGGAACTACTTTCCTGAAGAAGACAGAATGGTTAAAATTGCAAAAGAAGTCAATAATTTAACAAACAAAGGGCATTACTTATGAGAAATAATATAACAAGAGAGAGAAAAGCATACATTTTTATTTAAGTAAAATCGGCAATTTATCTATTAAGATAGGAAAATATAAGACTGCAAGGGATGAACAGTCTTAATCTGCCTTCAAATTCTACATTCCTGGGTAGATAGAACACAACTTGTACTGGGGGAAGGAGCACCATTAAATAAGCATATATTGTTGCAAAATGAGCAGTGGAACTGATACTGCTACCATCCCAGCTGTGGATCACATAATCTCAGCCACCCAATGCCAGTCTGTAGTTCATGTCCAAAGTATTCCTGATTTTTCTAGTCAGTTCCTGGGCTTTTTGTCTATAACTCAGTTGTCTTTGGAGCAATGTGAAAGATGTTACTGATAACTTTTCTGTATGGTCTTTATTGTTATGAAAATAATAAGCAGCAGAGTTCCCTTCAGTTTGCTGTCTCTCTCTGCTGGGTAACTTTTTTATTTCCTCCTTAGGATGTTCTGCATCAAGAATGTATTTGATCCTCTGAGAAAAAAATTTCTCTAGACAGCTAGATATAGCAGCTTGAATCACACACCTACCTCATGATATCTTCTGATCGCAGTGAAAAACTTGCTTCTCTTCTGCTTGGTGCACAGTGCATAATCATTTTCCATAAACACACCAGTGTCCCCAAATTTTTAATATTTTTCCATTCTACTACAATTTTGTCAGGAGCAACTCTTTTTGTTGGTATGACTGCATCTTTACTAAAATAGTTATTGGCTTCTTTCTCCTGGATAAATCTTGAACACACACACTATGTGCATTTTCAGTTAACAAACCCTGATGTGAAATATCAGTCCAGTCATTTATTTATAGTTTCTTAAAATCAATGTATTCTGTTTTTCCACATGTTCATAATTCTCACTGCAGCAGCAGCCTATGATTTGTATCCTGTTAGTAATTTTGGCTGCTTATAGGATTATATATTATATACTGGAAGAAACTATATAAGCAGCCAGAATGTCTAAAAATCTTCAGAACTTTCTTGCCCCAATAGTACAAGGGAAATCCATCCTAAATTAAATAACAACAATAAACAGTTGTAACCTACAGTATGTACAGTAAAGGGGATGGTGAGTGGCTACAGCTACCACAGCACTGAAGAAGTCAAACATCTACTATTATGGGTCAGTGAACTTAAATAACTGTACTGTGTTCAACACTCTCACAGTTGCAGTGGCCTATGAGTAGACTACCATAGCTTATCCAACCTGGGAGAAGGAAGGATAAGGGTCCAGGAGTCCCTGGAGAATGGTGTTGGAAAGCCTGCTCTGGATCTGGAGAAGGACTTCAGTTTGTAGTGCTTTGTAAATGTATGAATAAAGGACAAAGTTCCTGCCTTTAGAATGCTTCTGGCCCACACTTTCCAGTATGCAATCAAGGAAGCTACGGCCCTGGCAGAAGAATGTGCCTTAACCCTGCCTGTAATAGTTGTGTCATGGCGGGAGTAACAGTACAAAATAGCACAGGACAACCATCTAGAAATAGTCTGTTAAGAAACAGTAGTAGTGAAGAATTCGAACATCAACATTTATGGGTAAATGCAACTTATACAACTGTACTTCTCGGGTATACCAAAAATCTTGGGTTTTCTCTGTATGTTCTGTCTTCCAACACTGCTATTTTTGAAAAAGTTGTTGAGAAGCCTCATATTTAGCCAGTGTTTCATTCATTTCAACCTCTGATTTCTGCAGTGCTGTCAACTTATATGAATAGCTACTTAAAGCTTTTTCTATTCATTCTATCCTTTATTTTTTGACTTTATAAATTCCTCCATTGTCTCACTTTTTTAAACACCTCTGAATGCATTTGATTTATTTTCATCTAACTTACTGGAAGCCATCTCTTGTTCCAAAGCTGAAACCTGAACTGCTTTTCACTAAACAGCTGAAAGGCATTATATTCATAAATTAGCAGAAAGTATTTTAAGTACTAATCCAACATCCCTTACTCTATTCAAGCATAGTCTGGATGAATGGATGGGAAGCTGCAAGTTCATCACTGGACTGGCACCCTTGCTCCTTATGGATAGGAGTAACAGGAAAATGTTTTCTGCCTTTGGGTTACTTTAAATTTCATCAATTGCTTTGTATTGTATTAATTTATTATTGTAACATGGAGCTTTTCTCCCCGGGCCTCCGCTGAAAATGGACCTGTGTCCAGCCAGACCCTCCCAGTTAACAAAAATAAAATAAATAAAATAAAATTTGTACTAATATTACAAAGCACTCTGGGTTAATTATACTTAGTAAACTAGGGCTAGAAGCTTAATGGCAATGCATAGCTAGGCTTCTGGAAATCATCAGGGATCATTACACCAATAAGTGCTTATGAACCTACTAGAAAATCATATTTAACTAAATGGAAGAGATTTTCTGGTTATTACTGTAGCTAAGACTAGGACCCATCTCAGGCATGGGCTGAAGTGTTTCTCCATTACCTGTGTGAATTGCTCAGATCTGTCCTATTTTACACTTCTATCAAGGTGCACCTTTCAGCAATTTCTGCATGACTGCCTTTAGATTCCTACTTTCTTCTTTGTTCCAAGTCAAGCAGTTCTTGAAAGGATTTTTACATACATAAAAATAAGGTGGCACCATCCTTAGATTTTAATATTATTTTTGAGAAACTATCTCTATCACCATTCAGACTTGCAGTTAGCTCTTCTTGAAGTTTATTACTTGGAAGAAAGTTTTAATTATTGCTGTGACTTCAGCTAGACAAATATCTTTAGATGCAAGCCCTCCCGTCTTCTCAGCCCTTTTTGATTTTTCATAAACATAAATTGACAATTAGAACTATTCATTCATTCAATTCATTCATGTTCATGGTTGTTTCTGAGTTTGCTTTAAATCAATATATTCATATTCTTGTGTTCTTCCCGCAGCCCAAAAATGGAGGAGACAGAATTCTGCATTCTGTAGGTGTCCACAGACAACTCATATACCACGTGGATAAGACAAAAAGATTCATATTATCACACCAACTCTAATAATTTTGAAGGTAAGAAGAAATGGCAATTAGTTTCCAAGCAAACTATATTCAGGCAGCTATCTCAGACTATTCAGTTCTACTATACTCAAAGTAGAAAAAAGCCACCCACAGAATGCTAAGGCATACTCCACTAGAGCTCTGGCTACTTCTGGGTTCTTTTGGAAAGGGATGGATGTTTGGTCTTCTGAACACACTTTCATTAAACACTACAAAACAGACTCCTTCTTCTGTTTAAGTTGTGGCAATCTTCCCATAGAGCTTCATGCTACCGAAATAGTGATCATACTACAGTTGCATAAGTAAACTTACCATAAATTACAGTTGTGTAAAATCTTAACATAACAGTAGATATTCTTCTTTTCACTGTTGCAGTATCCATTACCACTGAGATCTCCTGCCAAAGATAGCCCAACTTCCAGCCAGTATACTAAAGCCTTTATTACCTGGGGAGCATGGTCAGAGAACGTCAGTTGAATGCTCCCCCGCATCAGCGTAGGGCATAAAAGTGATGTACGTAGGCTCCTTAGCCAGGACTGAAGTGCCTTAGGAGAACCAGGACCCTTTTTTAATTTATTTTATTTTATTTTTATTTTATTTTACATTTGTTGACCGGGCTAGTCCAACTGGATATATGTCCATTTTCAGTAGAGGCTCGGGGAGAAAAGCTCCACTAACAGTTACTAGAAATATAGATACAGTACATTTTTAAGGCTAGGCAATACAAGTTATTTAGATGATAGCTAAACATCAATATAATCAACAAAAGTTTTACAAGACAATGGTGAAAAATATATACAAAAGGTATAGACAAATACATACTATACTACAGAGAGCTTGCTAAGCAAGGACAGACTCTATAGTATCTTCTACGATACTCTAAGCTATACAAAACTTTGTTAGCTGATAGCTAATACATTCAGAGGTTAATAGGAAGGCGTGCAAAGCATAGCAGTAGTGAGATAAGTTTAGAATAAGTATGAAGGAAGGAGGTGACTAGTCTGGGTTGGTGCATGGACATAGCCAGTTATTTTTAAGGTATTCTTTGAGTTGCTTCTTGAAGAGTGGTGCAGAGGAAAGGGATGAACGTTCTCTTGGGAGCAGGTTTCTCCAAGTCATTTGGGTTTTTTACACCATGATGGGAATGGACCCCATTCCTAAGTTAAAGTATGATTAAAGTTCATGAAATTAGTATTGCTTCTTTGATGTTACCCAGAAGTGCTCTTCGCAGCACCCACAATGTGCTCAGTAATAACTCCTGCAATTCATAGAGAGTTACATGTATCAGTAACATATCTAAGTATGATTGTAAATTCTTTTTTATAAGACCCATTGCTCCTACTACTATTGGAACTGTCTGGGTATCCTTCCACATTGCCCTTGTTTCTGCCTGCAAATCCTGGTATTTGTATCTCTCTGTACGTAAGACACTGTAGTCATTGGGTGTAGTAATTTCAATGATCAATGCTATTTTTGTTTCCTTTTCATGGACCACTATATCTGGTTTTCTCGCATCTATTTTTTGAACTGTTGGTAATGGATGATCCCATGTGATATAAACCATCATTTTCTATGATGCTTTGTGGCTTATTTTTCCAGTGCTTTTCAGCTGCTTCAGTATTATAATGTTTGCACAATCCCCAGTGCAACAGTCTTGCCACATTATTATGTCTTTCAGAATACAGTCTTTCTACCATTAATATATCACAACCAGTAATGAGATGGGTGACTGTTTCTAATTCTGTTTTACAAAACCTAGATTTATCTGTTTCTCCCACATGTTCAATGGGCTTTGTAAACCAATGTGTACATAGTCCACTGCCTTGGGCTACCAGTATTAACTTTTTGTCTTTTGGTTTAAATTCACCTCTGCTTAATCATTCCTGCATTTGGTCCTGATCAACATGAGATTGTTCTAAGAGTTTTCTATAATTGCAACTATATTTATATATTTTTCCACATTTCTTGCCTTCTCATCTGATCCTTCTCCTTATATTCTTTCCTTTGTTTTTGGTACATTCGGTTGTTGCCTGATTTTTATCTACTTTTGGTTTGATTTCTATTTCCACTTGATGCCTATATGTTTCTGCTAAACTAAGCAGGGAAGTCATCTTAGAATTATTCTCCTTATGTTGCAAAAATGCACTATGTTTGGATCTTGTGAGGTCAGCCGATATGTATGCAGTCCCACGATTGCAGATCTATACATGTAATCAATTTCAAGGAGGCCCATAACTCCTTCAGAATGGGGAATATATAATCTTGGTATGCACTGATTTTTATAAATCATTTGATGAGCATGAAGCATCCTTCTTGTTTTCCTGTAAAACCTAGCCAACACCTTTTGGGGCCAGTCATTCATTCCGAAACTGTAAGTTAGGACAGGAAGAGCAAATTGTTTTATAACTTGGACTATGTTCCTAGATGTCAGTGCTGTTTTCAGTATTAATGTAAGTCTTCTAAAATATTCCTAAGTTTTATTTACATTTGCTGGTATTTTATTGTTAATCCTTCATCAGTTCCCAAATATTTATACACTCCATCTTGCTCAAGCTCTTTTATATCACATTCCTGTCCCAAACTAATGTTTTCTTGGTGCTGCAGCCTTCCTGCTTTAAAGGTTGTTTTTGCACATTTATCAAGCCCAAATGACATTCTTATATCCTCTGAAAAAGTTTTTACCACTTGCAGTTGTGTTTTCAGTTCCTCATCTGCTGAACTATACCATTTTAAATAATCTACAAAAGGTAGATGAAAAATCTTTATATGTTGTTTTCTGGGAATCAAATTGTAGTCATGACCTAATCTGTTAAGTAGATGACTTAATTGGTTAAGGGCAAGACAAATAAGCACTGGTGAAAGAGTCACCCTAAAATATCCCCCTTTGAATTTTTATCCCTGGAATAATAATTTGTCCCTTATCATGGCTTAACTGCAAAGTGGTTTGCCACTGTTTCATGGTCACTGTAATGTAACTGATCAGTGTAGGGTTTATCTTATCAATTTTTAAGACTTAAATTAATATGGGATACTGTCAAATGATTTTTTGTAGTCTATCCATGCCACACTTAGATTCTTCCTCTTTTTACATTTCTCCATCATGACTTTATTTAACAACAAATGATCCTTTGTTCCATATGACTTTCTTTTATTACCCCTTTGTTCTATTGCCATGATTGAGTTTTCTTCTAAATGACTATAAACTCTGCCGGCATCAATTCCAGTGTACCAGAACCCCAGTGTAAAGGAGGACATGCACATCCAGAAAAAGGAAGGAATTGATAGAAGAAAGGGAACCCATCTGCCAGTAGCACAATACCACCCATGTAAAAGAATGAGAAAGGGGGCAGGGGGGGGGGGAGAGTGAATACTACAGCAGCGAAAAGAAGGATTTCTACTCTTGTGGTAAGATTTTATACAACTGTACTATGTCCTTCCACAGCACTGTTACAGTATTCAGTACCTCTGGGAGAGTGCAAAAGCTACAGGGAAGGCAGGGATGAAGAGGGCAAGGAGGGTCCATCCACAAATCCATGCAGGATGGCCTTGTCATAACCAGCCCTGACCCTGGGAATGACATCCGATTTGTAATGTTTTGTGAATGTGTGAACTGAAGACCAAGTAACAGCTTCAAGGGTGGAGTTGGTGTCCAAACCTTTTAAAAAAGGCCCTTAGGAAGCCACTGCTCAAGTGTAATGAACCCTCATGGAAGACAGCTGCTTGTTATGAAAAGAACAACAAAAACAAATAGCCTTGGAAATCCAGGAGGAGATGGTTTGCTTACAAACAACCAAACCCAGTGTCCTGGTATGAAAAGAAAGAAAAAGCCAATATGCTTTATGAAAGGCCTTTTTTTCGTCTAGATAATATCTGAGCTGTCTATGTAAATCAAAAGTATGAAGAACCTTCTTATTGACAGATTGTGGGGAAGGGTAAAAGAAAGAAGCTGGATAGACTGATTAAGTGACAACTCATTAACTACCTTGGGCATAAAAGAAGAATTTGTACAGCGATACACTCTGGCTCTATGAAAAAACTAAAAAGGAAGGACTGCCATCAAGTCCTGTAGTTCAGAAACCCATCTGGCAGAGGTTAAAGCAACTAATAAAACAGTCTTCTAGGTGGGATGCTGCAAAGAAGACGAAGAAGCCACAGGCTCAAAAGGAGCATGGGTAAGTTTTTCAAGAGCAAACTTAAGATCTCAAGAAGGGGAATGGACTTTCTTGGGGGGGGTCTAAAATAAAAAACACCTTTAAGAAACTGCTTGACCACAACCCTAGAGGCCAAAGGAGAATTAAGTGGCAGACAGGCAGAAATGGCTGGCAAGTGGGGTTTCACTGAAAAGTAAGCCAAGCTATCATGCAAAAGTTCACACAGATAGGAAAGAGCTAAAGGGACCCCACTGAAAAAAGACAAATATGATTTTCTTGTAGTGGGTTTCCTGACCTCCTACAGGATCCTAGGCATGTCCTCAGAAAACTGGTGTTCGAAAGGAATCAGAACCCTATCACCCAAAGCATCAATTGAAGAGTGGACAGATGAGGGTGAAGGAAAGTTCATTTGTCCTATGTGAGAAAATCTGTGTGGTGAAGTAAGTTGTGATGATTGTCCTAGCCAGATGGTATAAGAGGGGGTACCAGTGCTGCCTGGGCCAAAAGGGAGTCATCAACAAGATTTTTGGAGAGTCCTTCTTAATTTTGTGAAGGACCCTTGGAAGAAGAGAAAGGGTGGGAAAAAGACATACAGGAACATTCTCTTCCAGGACAAAGATATGGCATCCATATTCTGAGCCAAAGGACTCAGGACTCTAGAAAAGAACTGAGAAAGTTGCCTGTTGAGAAAGGAGGCAAAGAGATCTATTTGAGAAATTACCCCACCCATGAATTATGTCAACATACACATCCCTGTGCAACATGCATTTGTGAGACTGTGTCCTGGGCCTGCTGAGAAAATCTGCAACAAGACTATGCCCTAAAGGTATATAGACTGCCTGTAGGGTGACATGCATATTGATGGCTTTTTTCCATGCTTGAAGGGCTAACCTGCAAAGAAGGTAAGACCTGGTGCCCCCTTTTTTGTTAATGTACCACATGGCTGTGGTGTTGTCTGTGTGAACCTTCAAGGGACCTAGGAACCAGAGCACATGGAAAGCTTGAAGGACCAAAATAAGACCTCGCATTTCCTTGATGTTGATGTAATTTGCAGTCTGCTGAGGTGACTTATGGCCTTGCATCTTCAGGGTGCATGAAACTGCTCCCCACCCCAGCTCTGATGCATCTGATCTGTGAAGAGTTCTTGAGACAGTTGAGACTGAGAGATGCTGATGAATCTACCAGTGAAATTCCAGTTTGAGACAAGAGAGTAGAGGAATGAGATCATCAAGCGGGTGGAGTTGTTGAAGCCACGCTAATATTATGTACCATTGAAATGTCCTTATGGGCAGCCTGGGCCAAGGAAGCATGAAGATAGTGGAGACCATGAACCCCAGAGCTCTGAGAAACTCTCTGGTTGGAAGAGAGGACAGGGGAAGGAGGAAGAGAAAATAACTTGTGAAGGACAAAACCTTGGAGGCAGGAAGAGTGCCAGCACAGGAAGAGTCTGGAACCTGAAGCCTAGAAAAACATGATCCTGACATGCAGTCAACATTGATTTCTGAATGTTAATTGTGAACCCCAGGCTGTGCAACAGAAGCTGGGTAAAATGATGATCCTGCACCAGCTTGGAATGGGATGGAGCCTGAAGCAAGTAAACACCCCTGGGGCTGTTGAAAGCCCAAAGGGCAAAGCAGAGAACTGAAAATGAGAGGAAAAAACAGAGAAATGCACATATTTCATGAATAGAGGGTGGCTAGGAATGTACAAGTAAGCATCCCTCAGATTAAAGGAAACCAGAAAGACTTGAGGGAGCAACAGAAAAAACAGAGTTTGAAGAGAGAGCATTCAGAAGGTGGGTACTGTGAGAAAAGTGTTTAGAAAGAAAAGATCCAGGGCATGTCTCCAAGATCCCTCTTTCCATGGAACCAGAAACATCCTGGAATAAAACTCCAAACCCCTGTATGTCTGCAGAACCAGTTGAATTATACCTTGGTCCAGCAGACCTTGCAATACTACTGGAAAGTGATGAAGCTGTTCTGTAGGGGGTTGAGGAATTCCAGAAAAGGAGGGAAGGGCCTTCCAGGTCATAATGAAGCCCTGCCTGATGATGGAGAGAACCCAGGTGTCTGTGGTGATCAGCTGCCAAATCAGGAGAGAAAAAGAAGGCTTGAGGGACAAGTAAACCTGGCTGAGAGGAAGGGAGGGTAGACAGTCAGATAGAAGCATACTTGTCAGGAAAGGACTGCTTCTCAAGTCTGGGTGTCTGACTAGTCATATCAAAAAAAAAAAAAAAACACCTAGAAGCCTTCTTACCTTTCGAAGACTGTCTAGGTAGCCTACTCACAAAAGCTGTCTTACTAGGATAGTTCCTCTTAAACTCGGGAATAGGTGAGTCAAAGATATTTCAAATCTTTCATGACATTACCCAGATTCTGTAAAGTCTTGAAAAGTTTAGCCACAGTAGTACTAAAAAACTTCTAGTTATCCAAGGGAGCATCCAGAAGTTTTACTTTGATATCATCTGGTAAATCCTGAAGGCACATGTTACCTAGATCCTGTAAAGTCTGGAAAAGATCAGCCACAGCAGTGCTAAACAAATTCTGGTTATCCAAGGGAGCATCCAGAAGTTTTACTTTGATATCATTTGTTAAGTCCTGAAGGCAAATCCAAGAATAGTGCCTCATCACTGAACCAGAGGCAGCAGCCCTAGAAGATGTATCTGATGCATAATATGTGCATTTAAAAGAGTGCTCCTACAACTGAGAAGTGGAACTGAGAAAAGAGAGAGCTGAGACTTTACCCTCAGAATCAGGCATATCAGAAACAATTTTTCCCACTTGGGATAAAAAGAGACAGAAAGTACCTAGTCATATGGGTCTTGTAATTGATGGCCCTGAAGGCTAAGGTAACAAAAGTGTAAACCTTTTTACCAATCCTCTCCGTGGCTCTACTATCCTTATCTGAAGGAAGGAACTTGGAAGAAGCCAACAGCCTAGAAGGCTTATCTGCAGAAACCAAAATGACTGCAGAATCAGAGGAAGGGAAATTATACAGGAACTTGCAGGCATCCAGCACCTTATAGAACCTGTCAGGTTTCTTAGGAGCTGAAGGTTAAGAATCTGGTGTCAGGAATGCAGAGGAAAATGTATCCAATAGAGCCGTCAACATAGGAAGTAAAGTAATTTTTGTAGGTTGGTAGTTTTACCAACATTTGCTGCTTGTTTTCCCCAGGAAAGAGGCATCATTTTCAGCTTGACAATGGAACAGACTACCTTGTCCCATGGTCAGTCCTTCTTACAGCCACAAATAGAAAACATTAAGCAAATTTCTTTGCCATCCCAGCAGACTAGTGACTTGCCTCAGTTGCAGGTGGGTGACTCTACTGTGGCCATTTGTTGTACCTCACACCACTCATCTTTTACCCTGGATCCCTTTGGTGTAGCACCTGCAGTCACTATGGACTGGGGGTTAGCTGCGTCCTCTGCATCTGTTGGAGTCTCCTCAGTGGGCAAGAGGAAAGCCACTCTAGTTGGTCCTGGAAGAGGCAACAGGGATGGTTTCCTTGTTGTGCCAGAATGCAGTGCCCTTCTCTGCGGAAGCAGCTGCTGCCTTTAGTAACACTGCTGGCCCCATTTTTCTTGTCAAAAAGAAACAAAACCAAGCATGTATCTACTCCTCCTCAAATTTCTTTGGGTAGGAGTAGTTTACTGGGACTGGCAAATGGTTTAATTCAGGATATCAAACCTTCTTGTAAAGCAGTTTCTGGCAAAAGAAAGAGGGATTCCTCTTTTCATGAAGAGATTCAAGATTCTGAGACTGAACAGGAAGATGCAGGGACACATTTAGAATTTGTCCTCAGATTTCTGATTCAGACTCAAGAGTTCAGTTTCTGATTCTCACTGTGAGTGTTTCTCTTTCTCTGAGACTATTGCTAGAATATCCCAATGTTTTCACTGGGAGAACACTGAGGTGTCTCAGTTCCCCAGAAATTACTATGAGTTGTTACATAAGGATTTCCCAGAACCTACACCCATTCCTCCTGTCCTGTCTGCTTTGCAGAATGTATGTTTTACTAGCCTGGTATTTTCCTGAAAGTCAGTCAGCAGTGCCTAAACAGGCAGACAGAATGTATAAAGTTCCTCTGTCTTTTAAATTTTTATACAATATTTCAAAACCTGACCCAGCTGCCATAGCCTTAGTTGATTCTTTTGCTACAAATCTCTTAGTTAATTCCAATCCTGCTCTTTCTAATAAGCATGTGAAAATTGCTGATAGGTATTGGATAAAATTGTATTCTTTTGCAACTTTGATTTGCAGAATTTTGAATTGTCTGGGTTATATGTTAAAGTTTGCTCTGAAAAATTGTGAACGTATAAGGAATATTTTATCTACAGTTTCTGCTCTATTGCACAGGTCACTACTCATTGTTAACAGTGTATATGACTCTGTTAATACTTCTTCCAGGGCTATGGCCACTGGTACTGTTTAAAGGATGGTTTGCTTGGCTGCATTCTCAGAACCTCCCAGATGATGTAAAAATTAGATATTAAATTCTCCCTTAGATATAGATTTAGTGTTTGTCCCCCTCTGCTTCTGAGGTGAAAAAAAGTGTAATGAAAAAGGGAAAGCTGATCCAGAGAATCTCTAAGATTTTTCAGCTTCCAGTTTGTCCAGGGGATTTTCTTCCTCATCATTCAATTCTGGCAAAAACAAACAAACAAACAAACAAAAAAAAAAAAACAGAATTCAGGTAAACAGACATTTAAGAAGAAATGGCAAGTTCCAAAAAGAAGTCTCAAACCTCCCAAAACCAAGGACAGTCCAACAAGTCTGAGTGAATATTCAGAGACGTTGTGTTCCCCTCCCACCCTGAGCCCTGGTTTATCAAAAATTATGACATTTGGACTAGGAGGATTGGGGATGGGGAGTGGGAATTTGCCCTTTCCCCACTGTTGTGCAATCTTGGAGTTGGTATATATAATTATCAGAGGGTGTGGGTACAGCTGGGCTTGCCCCTTGCATAAAGCATTTTTTTTGTTGATTTGGTTAATTCTGACCATTTGTGATTGATTTAAAGTAGGGTGATGTAGTAGATAAGTGATGTAGTTAAATATAATAATATTTGCATATATATAATTGTGTATTTTTGAATATATACAATTTGTCACCCAAAATATTAGGAAAGCAGTTCTCTTAGGGAATTTTTAGGGCTTTTTGGACATCTAGTTTTTAGTAAGATTTTCAAGTTGAAGTGAAATTGATATTTAATTAATGTTCATCATTATGATCACTGCTGCAGTAGCATTAGCTATATGGGTTATGCTCTTATAAGGATATAACAGCCAGCCAGCTTCCAAAGCTTAAGGGCACCTTCCTTGCACCCAAACTGTTAGTTTTCTCATGCTGAGCTAATGAAAAATAGTGGCTTGGGTGCCAAGCCCTTCAAAGCTTACATGCCTGCAGAGAGCTAAAGCCCTGAAAAGAACAGTACTGAGGAAATCAAAATAATTATCCACACCTTTGCAACAAAAATACACAAATATAAAGGGATGGAGGGAGGGAGCTACTACTGCAGCATTGATCATTCAAATATCTATTGTTATAGTAAATTTACTTACACAACTGTACTGTGTTCTTCACATTGGTCACTGCTGCAGTAACCTTACCTATAAAGGTAGAGTACCATAGCTTAGAGAGACTGAAAGGAGGAAAGATGAGGATCCAGGAGCCCCTGGAGAATGTTTCTAGCAAAGACTGTCCTAGATCTGCAAAAAGGAATCTAATTTATAATGCTTTGTAAAAGTATGCACAGAGGACCAAGTTGCTGCTTCTAGAATACTTCTATAATCCAACCCTTTCCAGAAAGCCACAAATGAAGCCAAGACCCTTGTAGAATGTGCCTTGACCCTGCATGGAATTGCCTTGTTCTGCTGGTGGGCATAAGAAATGGTAATAGCATGAAACAACTACTTAGAAATAGTCTGCTTTGACACAGATTATCCTATTTTTACATTCAGAAAAATTTAAATGTTGAAAAAGTTCATCACAGACTTTGTTCTCTCAAGATAGTACCTGAGTAGTCCATGGACATCCAATATATGGAGTATCCTTTCTCTCTCTCATTTTTAATTTCTGGAAAGAAGACAGAGAGATGACAGATTGGCTCAAAGCAAGTTTGGATACCACTTTAGGCATACATGAAAGATTAAGTCTCAAATAAACCCTATATCTGTGGAAAATGAGATTGGATTGAGCTACCACAAGAGCTTGCAACTCAGATACTCTTCTTAGAGAGGTCAGAGCAATAAGTAACACTTTTTTTTCATCTTAAGGACTTCACGCCACCCTGATGAGCTGGCTCATATGGAGCAAGGGTTACTTTTTCTAACACAAAATTAAAGTCCTAAGGAGGAGTCACCTGTTTTCTAGGGAGCTTGGCATGCAACACCCCTTTCAAAAACATTTTCATATGAGATTGTATTGAAAGATGGGGATCCATAGGCAGGCATGCTAAAATGACTGATAGATAAACCTTGATGGAGGAGTTAGACAGACTAGAGGATAGTAACTCACACAACTAATGTAGAACCAGAGAAACACTAGCCCTGAATGAGTGCTGGTTCCTTTCTTTCACCAATTAGAAACCCTTTTACATTTAGTAATATATGATTTTTCTAGTAAAAGTCTTCTTGCCTCCTTTAATACCAGCTGTACATCCTCAAAAAAAGTGCATAAAACAAATTAAGATTGTATTGTCCAGGCAGTTAGTTGCAGTTGTTTGGGATCTGGATGCATCAAACACCTTTTGTCTTCTTTGAGTAATTCTAGTCTGTTATGAAGCTTGTAGTATCTGCCCCTGCCCACTTCCAAAGGAAGGAAGGCCCTCTGTTCCCTGTAACAGAAGAGAGTCTCTACAATGATCTTTGGTGAGTCGTTCTGAATCTTCAAAATGATACTGGATATTAATTGAAAGACCGGAAAAGCATACAGGAAAACTCCTGTCCAAGGAAAAGAAAAAAAGTGTCTGTCTTCCTGGCCTTCTTGCCTGGAGTCCTGGAGCAGAATTTTGCCAACTGATTATTGTGAGTGGAGTTGAAAAGATCTGTTTGATGTGTTCCCAACAGCTGGATCAATTCCTGGAAGATCCCATGATTCAATTTCCATTTATGAAGTTTTATCCTTGAACTGCTCATCTCAGAGCGTCTTCTGTGTGTCGACATGCGTGAATGGGCATTCCTTCGTGGAAGGTTGTGCGTTAGGCCCGGCAAGCCAGCACGTAAAACTGTACTGCCAATCATTAGCGGAACGGAGTTCCGCTGTGGCGACCCCTAACCGGGAAAAGCCGAAAGACACAAAATCCTTCAACTGCTCAGCTTGTCTGTCACACAGTTTTACTCTAATAGCATGTAAGATGCCTGTAGAGTGAGACTGTGCTGAAAAGATATAACCCAGGCTATCACGGTTAGCCTGCATAGAGAGTAAGATCTGTCCCCCCCATTTGTTTATGCACCATATCTTTGTGGTGTTGTCTGTAAACACTTGTAGAGGTCATGGGAACCATGGATGATTGAGATAGCTGAGATAATTTATGTGTCAACATCTCTTTTTGTGCTTACAGTATGTGTTTTGGTTCATCTTTTGTGTTCCAAAGACCCTGCATGTTTATTCTTATAGACACTGCTCCACAAAGTCTGAAGAGTCTGTTGTTACAGACTGTGCTGGAGCTGAAAGGGAAAATGGGAAACCTGGATTCTGATAAATCTTGTGCCTCTACCAAAAAATATTCCCTTTCACAAACTGGAATCTGGAATATCAGGAGACATTGATTTTGGGACTATACAGATTCCAGCTGCCACTGGATTTTTCTCATGTGGAGTCTTGCAAGAAGAATCATGGGAATCATAAATGCCATGACATCCAGAATTATGAGATGTAACCTAGTTGAGACAGTAGTCTGAGAGGCATACCTCTCAACCTTTTAGCACAAGAAATCTGGACAAAGCCTGACATAATGGGGGGGGGGGTCAAAGGCCCCAAAACAGGGACACATTTTAAATATTACTCTTATAAACTTTGAAAGTTGCTAGTATAACAGGGTTAGCGTTAGCATGCATTTCCTGAAGGATATGACATCTGAAACACAACTGTATGTCATTATTTAGTGATTTTAATATTTAGAACATCCCAGCGATTTGCACTAAAACACAATTTTTATAAGAAACAGACCAAAAATATGAAGCAAAAATCTGGACATTCTGCAAAATCTGTACAATTGAGAGGTATGCTGAGAGTGAAAAACACAGGAACAGATCTAGATACAAATTTACTCTTTCCCTGTGGAAGAAAAGCTTTTTGAATTGAGACATTTTGCAGACAGCTCAGAAAAACAATTCTATGAAAATGAGTTAAACAAGACATGTTCTCCTAGGACCACTGTCTGTGTAGGGGATCCCTTACCCAAGTGAGAGATTCCTGACACTTTGAAAAAGACTCTGCAAAGATAAGTAAGTAATTTAAATAAGGAAAAATGTGAATATATTGCAGTCTACAGTAGGTTGTTACTGGAGCCAGACACTTTGTGAATACCTTTGGAACAGTGGATAGACAAAAGGGTGATGCAGAGAACTGATAATGTGATCCAGACACAGAAAACTTTAAGGAACATCTAGTAGCTGAATCTACAGCAATGTGATGATATTCATCTTTTAAATCTGGTATTACCAGAAAACTCAAATGGGGAATAAGCGTTATCAATTTGTGAAAGGATACAATTTTGAACTTGGGTACTATCACAAACAGGTTCAAAAAGGAAATATCCAGAACAGGTATCCAAGAATCTTCTTTCTTTGGCACCAGAAACATCCTTGAATAAAACTCTTCTCCTAACTGAGTAGAAGTGACAGCTTCTATTACATCCTGAGACAGCAGATGCTCAATGACAGGAGGATAAAAAGGAGCTTGGTTTGGTGGATAAGGCAAATCCCTTGAAAAGGAAGACGAGACTTCTACTGCCCTTTGTAACCTTGATATGTTACTTTCAGAGCCCATCTGTCTAAAACTATCTCTTGCTAAAGAGAAGAATGGAAGTTCAGACTTTCTGGCAGAATTAAATGTTTACATTTGCCAGGGTAGGAAGGGAGAGAGGAGGGAGAGGAGTCTTGAAGATAGTCATTGGGACTTATTAGACTGTCTTTTGGTCTGGAAGAGGGTTCTGCTTTCTTTTTGGAACCTCCTTGCCATTACTTTTTAAATATTTGTTTACTAGCAGCTTGGTGTGATTGCTTATTGTACTTTTTTGATAAAGGGAGTAGGGGTGGCATTAAACCCTTTGCCAAACTTGGAGAAGGAAGATTCAACAATTTGAAAGATGGACTGGATCAGCTTACCTCTGACGTCACATTTTCTAAGGACCTCAGCGGCAGCAAGTCCAAAATCTAACACTCTCAGTTCAAGGAAGAATTCAAAATTTCAGATTGGATGTCTTCTGGAAGGTTTTGAGAATGCAACCAAATAAACCTCATCATGACAGTAACAGTGGCTGGAAGTGGCATCAGCAGAATCATAACTTAGCACATTTCAAAGACTGGGTAGCAATTAAGTTACACAAATTAGATTCTTCCTCACACGAGGCAACAGATGGCATAATATTCCTCATGTTCTCAAAAGGGGCAGGCATAAACTTTAACATGTAAGTTTAACAGGTGAGAATTCTAAAAATAAGTGTTGTTTAAAGATGTGCTGGTACTAGCCAGATGTTTAGCAGCAGCCAGATTCAGTAGTGCAACTGCATCTGGAACTGATCTGGGATTAGTGTAGATAAATTTAAAGGACTAAGGAATTTTATGCAACCTATTTGCTTTCTTGGGGGCAGCAGGTTGGCTGTCAGGCAAGCTACAGGCTGTAACAAAACATCCTCCAAAGCTGAAAGAACTGAAGAAACTGGAGAAAATCCAGCTGCAATAAACCATGGGACAGTGGAATGTTATTATATTCAAAATTAAACAACTGATTCATTCTTGAAATAGTATCAAAGAAACAGAATATTTTAAGGGACTGGCAGAAGTCACATTCTCCCCAGAATCTGAATCAAAAATCTGAAGAGACTGTCCCTTCACAAACATTTTGAAGTTAAACTGTAAGGGTCAACAACCTGAACTAAACACCCTGAACTAAGCCCAATAAATTATTCCTGTCCAAAGTGAATGACACAAAAGCAGAAATATGTATTAAGTTTTTGTTTCTTTTTAAGAGGAATTTCTAAAGAAGCAGACCAGCTTTTACCAGGAAAAAACACCCTATGGACATACATAAAATTCTGGATAGGCAGGGGTGTATTCCCTGCCTCTCTTTCCAGGAATGGCTAGAGTGTCTCTCCCTTGCCGACAAGAGCACTTCAGCAGCCACAGAGGACCTGTCTATCCCTCTGTCTGTAGTGGCTGTAGGGACTACACAACAGGGAGCCACGGGAAAATAATTGTCTGAGGAACCAGAAATGGGCACAGCAGTGTCACTCATCTGTGGCTGAGCCATTTCAGCACCCTGCTGTGATGGTAAAAGCTGTTTAGTAATTTTCTTCTTTTTGTGGTTAGAAGAAGGAAGAACTAAGAAACCACTATGGTGTCCACGATTAAGCCAAAAAAATAATGTCAGATTCCCAGGAAAGCCTGGTTGCAGTAGTCAGTGAAACAGGTAAATAGTAAAAAAGTAACATTTTCCACAAACGTACAGTAAAAAGAGCTTTAAAGCCTTACCCCTGCCACAAAAGTAAAATAAAACAACTTTTATCAGAGAAAAACTTGTTTGGACTAATTTAAAACTACTTAGTACAAGGTATGACAAATGGCTTCCAAAATACCTGTATATTTATGTTATCAGAAAAACACTAGTGGGTACAGTTAATCCTTTGTCTCTGACTCTGAGTATGGAATTTTAAGCTATATTAATTGAGATTATCTGTGCTGTGATATTAATCACTTTTCATTATGCCATATGTCTTATATTTGTTTAGCAGACTGAGGCTGAAACTTGAAAGGCATAACGTTAGGGATCCAAGAAATTGATACAAAAGAAGTGGCATATGCATACAAGGTGAGTGGATAGATTTCTGAGGTGCTCAGAATATGAAGCAGCAGTTTTGCTCAGGTGGCTTTGTCATGGTAGAGGATAAGTGGCATTCTGGAGAATGGGGTAGATTCACAGTAGAATATGATAAGTAGAGATGTTAGTGGACTTGCTGATCATACAATAAAAGGAAAGACTGAGACTGGGCAGGAAGAGGCAGCAGGAAGACTACAGACATGGTGAGGATGGTACAATTTTGGATGTTGAAAGGCAGATGCCAGGAATATATAGGCAGAGGTTTGCCAGTGGATAAAGACAAGTGGGGTAGCACAAATTAAGGTGAATGTGGAAGTTGTAGTCATAACAGGAGGACAAGGAAAAGGAAGTCAGTGTTGATGAAGAGCTGCAAACAACGGGGACAGGTAATAAGAGGTAGACAGAGTCATTGGTGGCCAGGCAGTAAGCAATGGACAAGATGAGTATGAGGGAAGTGGGAAAAGTAGACCACTCAGTCACGTGGGAAAGGCCGAGTGCAAAAGAAACATAACAGGGAAAGGTCTTGTAGGAAGAGGACAGGACAGATGGGGAAGAGATTGCATGCATCATGATTAGACAACCAGCACAGTTTGTGAAAAATGGAGAGTGGTGGAAATAGAGGTGGAAGGGCTACAGCTAAGAGGGGTAGTGGAATGATGGCAGGATGTAAAGGAGAAGACAGATACAAGGACAAAAGAAAGAATTTTGATGACTGGAGCTTCAGTTTCAGAGGATTACTGGTTATGGCAAGTAAGAAAGGAGGGACCAGAGTTTAATAAAATCAGTCTTGGTGCTTAACACTCAGTGAAACATGGAAGGAGATGACAAAAGTAATCACTAAGGTGAAGGGGTGAATGCATGCTATGGTACATGTAGGCAGCAGGGATCTTTCAGAGAAGACAGCCGATGTGGTAGCAAGCAAAGCCAGGAACAGGGCATCCAAAAGTCAGGAGGCAGGTTAGGGTTAGCATTCTCAGAAGTGTTACCTGTATCACCAGCCAGCACACAGAGGAAAGAAAGGATTAGGAAATATAATGACCGACTGTGACAGTGGACAAAAGAGAAGCAACTGGGGCCAGTAGGAGGGATGGTGAAAGACTTGACTGAGAGAAAGGCCAATGCTTTGCAAGGGGCAGGTTCCAACTTAGCTCAGAAGATGCTGCTTAATAACAGTACCTGTAAATGAAAAGAAAAGGGGTGATGGAGAATGAAATAAGCAGAAAATGGATGGGGTAAATATTTAAACAACAGACAGAAGGTAAAAATATACAGACCATAGCAAAGGAACAAACACGGGTGACTGTGAGCTTGGCTGGGTGGTTTTACTCTACAAGAAGTCTGTGTAAGAAGATGGAGCAAGCAGTGATGTAAGAGGGAATAGTGGACATGCAAATATAAAACAAAATCATGGGCCAGTGGTAACAGGAGATGGAACTTGGAGATGCCTGGGTATAGTTTCTTTAACAATGACACTGAAAGGAGAAATGGGGTGAAGTTAACAGTTTGCATAATGGATGGTGTCATAAGTATAGTCAGATAGGAGGAAGAACATCAATTCATGAAGGAAACATGGGTGCAGTCATGGCCAGAAACTATGTTAAATACCTTGACTGTTAAGGCAGAGGAAGGGGTGAGCTGGTATTGTCCCCTAGACATAACAAGAAATGAGGAGGAGAGACTGGATGAGAAAATAAAATAGTAGGTTAAGGGGAAGTGAGTCATACTTATGAGGATCTAAATCTGTCAGGAGTAGACTAACAACTGGGGTAAAAGACAGGTCCTATTAAAGGCAGAAAGGAGGGGATGGGGAGTTAGAAGAAGCATGGTAGAAGGAGGTTAGCTAAAAGAGCAGCAAGGATTGCAAGGGCAGCAAAAGTGAAAGGTGAAAGGAACTTAGCAGTCTGGATCAAGAAGGGAAGCAAAGGCTTTTTTATATAGACTATCCTATGAGTAGTCACTGGGTTTTTTTGATCGGAGTCTGCATGTCCTCCCTGTGGTCGCGTGGGTTTCCTCCGGGTGCTCCGGTTTCCTCCCACATCCCAAAGACATGCTGTAGGTGGACTGGATACTCTAAATTGGCCCTAGGTGTGAGTGTGTGTGTGTGTGTGTGTGTGCCTTCTGTGGAAGGTTGGGTGCCGGGCTGGCAACTCAACACAGTAAAACTCCACTGCCGATCATGAGCGGACAGGTGATCCGCTGTGGTGACCCCTAACCGGGAAAAAGCCGAAAGAAGACGTCAGTGGGTTTTTTGATGAAGAGTTGCATGTTGAAAATTGAATGTTGTTGTGATTTTCACTACAATATGTCACAATTTTGAGCCAGAGGAGCTCTTTGCAGTTTTTCCCCTTTTCTTCACTGTGGTACACCAAGGGAGTTGGTGTATATAATTTAGGGGAGTGGGGGTGCAGGAGGATATGCCTTCTCCCCTGACAAAAATATTTTTTTCTGTTTTTTTTTTTCTTCTTTTTTTTTTTTTTTTAAATCAGCATATTTGAATTCCAAATATATGAGTCATAGGTAAACCTTTTAAAATAAATAACAGAAGGAAGGGAGGGAGGGAGGGATTTAACTGGCTGAGTTGAGTAAAGACTGGGATAGGGATCATGGAATACTATGAAATGCAAAAGTACTGAATTATTAATCTTCTTCATTCTTTACAAAGAAAAGCAGCAGGAGGGTGTTCTGCTGGGAGGTAGGCAAGGTATAAAAAGGAGAATGCCAGACAGATGACAAGCTAGAGAGGGAGATGAGGAAATGAGACTGACTGCCCTCATGGAGAATTAATTTCTAGGAACAGATGGGTTACCTCTGATAGTCCTCATAAATCTGGTTAGTATGTTACTAGACACCTGACAAAGATCTTCAGCTGATTACTGGATAGTGCCAAAGTGCCAAAAGACTACAAGTATGACACCCTTACAGAAGGCGGACAGAAAAAAATCTAGAGAACAACATGCCTCTTAGCTTAACAACAGTAGAAGGGAAAATCACAGAGAAAATCCTGCTAGTAGGCCTGGCAGCATTTTTGTAAGACAATGATCTTTAGGACTACAACCAACATAGATTCACAGCCAGAAAAAAATGTCAATCAGATCTGATCCTACTTTATTTTCAGCAATATTTTTAGGCATTACTGGCAAATACCTAATTAAAGGAGTTTTCTCGGTTGATCTGAAAAGAGTTTTCCTTCGTTAATGCCTTATGACACATCTGTTAGATCATTGCTTTGGTGAAGAGCCTCTCTTATGGAAGAGCAGCCATATACGCTCTTATCCTTCAATGTGAATACTGAATCTTCCTCTTCTAGTTGTGTATCACCTCTGGGGTACCAGACTGGGTTATTCCTCTCCCTATTCCTTTTTTATTATTGCTTATTAGTGACTTAATCCTGATTCTTGAACTTCATTGTATAATAATAATGTTGTTTTCCTAAAGTCTGGTTCCGATATTACGGATATGTAGTATACCTTACAAGAAAATCTTCAAAACATCTGAAATACATGGTTCAGCAACTCATCTGTTAAGGTAAACAATATGATAACAAATTACATTATTCAGGGCCACTTGTAAGCTAACCAAAGCCTGTTACACCACCTTTGCAGGACCAGAATAAGTCTTTGGTTAGAAAAGTCCACCTCTTTAGTGTCTGATTTTGTACAATCCTGTATTATCACTAATGTGTTGCTTGGACTGCTAAACAAGCTCTAAGGCAGTTTCTTAAAAAAAGCTAGACCACCCACTGATAAGACACACTGCTTCAGTTTCAGTAATGAGTACAGCACGTTCCCCCAGCCACCACACAAACAACACATTTTTTTCTCTCAGTATCTGTTAAGATCTCAGCAGAATAAACAGTTATACTTGGGTGGCCTTCTTTTGGACTAAATGTTGGAGAAAGAGTTGGGGACATCAAGCTGGAACTTTCTAACTACTTCTCTTTGGTTCAGTCTGGAACACCAGTAAACTGAGAGATTGTAAGTGTTCCAGTGGTGCAGCCATCTTTTTAATATTTATACTTGCTTTCATCATAGGGATCCCTGGGTACTTAGTAAACACTAACACATAAGACACCTTAAACACTCCATTAATATTTCTACTTTTGAAGCCTATACCTCTTCTCTGCTTGCATTTATTCATAAAAAGGAAATGTATTGTGCACATTTGTATTTATAAACTTTCTTTTTCTCTTATTAAAGATTATTTTCTAAATGCATATTTTATAGGTTCATAGGTTTATAGGTATATACTAGGCTAACGACCACCCGTGCCTTTATAAGCATAGCCATGAAATCCAATCCAACAGTGCATCTAAATTGGAGGGGTATGTTAGTTGGGGTGTTTGCTAAAAAGTTATGTGGGAGGATATGTTAAGGAATGTTTACTATTGGTCTTTTTCTACAGGAAACATGGGGCCAGCCTGGGGGGTGAATTTACAATTTCTCATCCAATGTTAGTGAATGTTTACTGTCAGCCTCTGTCTATAAGAGATGTAGGGGCCAGCCTGAGGATGAATTTATGATTTCCCATCCAGTGCTCAAGATTACATTTGAATAGGGTTAGGGATGTTTCACATGGATAGGGAGTCTATTCCAGAATATGGGGATCATTTGATACACATATCTGTCTTGCCAGCATGTTCTATTTATGTCACGAGCAAAGTTCAAATCCCTGGATCTAATGTTTCTGGTGCTGCTCATTTTGTTGGTGTGCATAAGCTCCATCAGGGCTGGATCAAAGGATGCCTTATATACTAAGCATTGATCACCTCTCAGTAACCTGTAGAAGACAGAGTATAGAGACAGGGCTTTAAGGCAAGCTGTATAAGACAATTTGTTAATATCCTGGATTCTCTTGGTGAAGAACTTCTGCAGGCATTCCAAATGTTGCATATGCCTAGTCAGAATCACGCCGAAGGGGGCACTATACTCAATGATGGGTCTGATAAGGGCTGAGTAGAGTGGTACTATAATTTCCTTGAACCTGGATGCCATACCTTACTTAAAAGTTGAGCAATGTAGAATGACTCTCCTATCATCTTGGCTTTATGTTGATCAAATGCCAGATTACTGTCTACATATGTTCCCATTTCTCTAACTACTCTGTCATATGTTAGGGATGTCTTATCAATGGAGTAATTTGTCTGGGTTTAAGTTTTCCCAAAATGCACTATAATGTACTTCTTTGCAATTCATTTTAATATGTGGCTTTGGCAATAGTCATCTGTCTGTGTTAGACCTTCTTGCAGGATGTTGGTGTCATGCAGGGAGAATTTATGATAGCTCCCAATCTTCAGTCCTCTGCAAACTTGGTGAGTCAGGCCCTTGACATTAACCTTGACATATGGAAAGTAGATACCAAACAGGAGTAGCCCCAGCATGGAGCCCTATGGTACTCTGCTGGTGTACTGGGAAAGAAAATAAGAAGAGCATAGCACTGCTGTTTATTGTCCGGTGGCTGCAGTCATGTAGACAGAAATTTGTACTACAGTCTGGCTCGGTACACAACATTACCCACAATTCCTCTTTCTAATTAAGGTAACATAACTCTACTGTCAAAAAGGTAAAATGCCATAAATTAATTCATAAGATGAAATAGTCAAATGCCCATACATATAAACAAATAATCCATATGTGGTTCACTTTCCAAAATGCATGTGCCAAGATGGCTTTTAAAGTCCCTTTCAATGCTTATCACTAATATTGATTCAAATATCTCTGTCCGTCTCCTGTGAAATGTCTAGCTCCTTTTCACTACATTGTAAACTTTCATTATTACTGAACAGTCAGTCTGTATTTGGACTCATCTCTACAAGAAAGTGAGTGTCCACAATTATACATGCTCTTTTTATGTGATCTTGCCTACTCTCAGTGATACTACTGAAAGAAAATAGAGCTTTATAATTTATTACCCATAATCCATTTTGGACCTTTCCCTGAAGTATTTTAAATGTGCAGTGACTTTGACTGTTTAAAGTGTCTGTCCTTTGCATGCTTGACAATTTGAAACTCTAGTAAATAATTTTTTTTTTCTCACAGCTACAATGAGGTCTGGTCTGAGTAGGTTAGTTCATCTTTTGACAGCACTAAGCTATGTGTAGTATTTTGTAAATGCATGTTTAATTCTACCTGTCATTGTAATTTCTTGAAAATGTATTTGCTAAGACTTTTTGTTTAGTAACTTTTGTTCATAAACATTTGCTTTATGCATTTAGCTTTGAAATGTCAGAAGCAGCATATCTATTTAACTAGAATAGATTTTAGTTAGAACTATTAACCTATATTTTCTTGTAATTTTGCCATAAATATCATTCTTCTTGTGTGTAGATAATGGCTGAAAAGAATCTTAGGACAAACCCACTTAATCTGCTTAAGACTCAAATAACAAGTATCGCTGACAGTAAATAATTATGTTTTTTTTTCCCATTTAAAGGATATGTCTGTCTATGTGAAGGAAATTCAGTTTAAGTTGGATGAAAGCTATGGAAAGCCCTTGGGAAGTATGTAAAATTCTTTTTTTTTCCCATGTTTTCTTTGCTAATTTCCCATTTGATCTTTATCACAGCTGCATTCTCTATCTCTGGTCACAATTTTTGGCAGTTCCATCGTTTGCACTTGGACCGTCTCAGAAACCTAAGAATGTATGCAATACCTTTTCTTTTTAAAATAATAATGCAATGTTTTTGTCAAACTGGAGTAATAATTTCTCCTCCTTCCCTTTCTCTGTTTTCCTTTTCTTTTTTCTTTTTTTTTTTCTTATTTGGTGAGGATCTTTGCATACTTGTAAGTTACAGAGAAGATTATGAGAGAGTTGCTGATCATAACATGCTTATTATGTGTCTGAGATATGGATGCCAAGAAAGTCACCTCAAGAGTGAAGCTCTAGAGCTCAAGAGCGAATAACTGAACATAATTCTTTGTAGTGCATGAAGCTTTACCTCTGCTCCATGTACTACTAGTTACAGGGGGAAAAAAATAAGTGTTTTGCTGGTTTTCAAATCCGTAAAGCACTTAACGAGCTCTGTCAGAAAGACAGTGAAGCACAGTCCCTTATGTTTATACTCACCTTGCCATGCCTCTCAATTGTCCTGATTTTTGCCTCATATGTTTGGTCTGTTCCTCATAAAATATTTGTTTTTTGGACAAACCACTGAGGATTGACATCACAAAATAATGACATACATTTGAGTTTCAGACTTTGTAATCTTCAGAAAATGCAGCCAAAAACATATCCTTTTATTTTTTCTACTTTCTAAATTTATAAGAGGAAGGGATACCTTATCAGTGCAGACAGCAGGCAGAAACATACCTGTTTTTTATTTTGTCACTGTCTGGGTAGTACAGGCAGATTTTACTGCCAAGCTGAAGACCTGACCGTAGCCAGTTAAGCAGGGGTGCTTAACATTTGTTAAGTTCAGGTCTCACACTATGGTAGCACTTAACTGATTTCTCTTTGCTGAATATTGGAGCTTAAGTGCCACACTCCATGCACTAAATATATATTAATCTATTTTAGTAGATGTAAAGATAGGTTGGGTCACTGAGGGACCTGTACAATGCTGACATTAAAAAGATGTAATGTAATCTAGATAATTATCTGTGGCAACAAAATATCAGTACCACTAAGATTACATAAGGATACTGGTTAACAGCAATGTGTTTGGAATGGATGACAAACTAATTCCGACTTCATAACCAAGTCTAAGAAACACTGAGGGCAGACTTTCAAGATGTCTGCACACTGAGTAACAGCTTAATTTCAGCCCTCCTAATGTGAAAACAGAAACTCACAAAAGAGAGCAAGTAAATATTTCTTTTTAGGTAAATTTTAGTTACTGGCCAGTAAGTGCACTGCCTGTATGCTAGCAAAGAAGAAATTCAGAGAACCTGAAAGAAAATTAATCATAAAAGGTGAGGAGAAAACTCTAGCTGTGAAGAATCCTGCAGCTGTTCTACAAAAAGCAGTTCAAGCTTTAGCTTTGGTGCAAGACACGACTTCTAGTAATCTAGAAGAATAAATAAGTCAGATGTGCTCAGAACTGGTTAAAATAAACAAAACACTGAAGGAGCATATCAACTTGAATAACTAAAGGCTGGAAAAAAATGAAAGAAGCTTTCAACAGATATTCAGATGAGATGATAAAACTGCAAAATCAGAGGTCAAAATGAAGAAAAGGTTGGCTGAGTATGAGACTGCTCAAGAAGGAGTGTTTCCAAAAATCTCTTGTATAACAGGCAACATGGGATATATGCAAATTACCCTTTAAGGATATCAGGTGTTTCAGCTAAATGACAATTCTGAATGTCCATGACTTTTTCTTTTACTTTTAAGTCTATTGATGGACAATTTCAGGCCAATAAAGCCAAACCCCTCTAGCTGTGGACATGCATGTTTCAGCCTTCTTATGCCATCATCAGCACAGCATAAGAGGAAGGTTTGACATTTGGAAACCGGGGTTGTTGTACCCAATTGATATCCACAAACATTAGGGTATCTACAAAATATGCCAACTAACAAACTAAAATGATGAGTTAAAAGGTCACACAGAAAAACCAACTGGTTAAAAAACACACACAAAAAATCTAGCAAAGCTAGACTTTCCACTGTGTGATACCTTAAACCTCTTGTATCACAGGCAACATGGGATATATGCAAATTACCCCTTAAGGATATCAGGTGTTTCAACTATTGGCCTGAAATTGTCCATAAATAGACATAAAAGTAAAAGAAAAGTCATAGACATTCAGAATTGCCATTTAGCTGAAACACCTGATATCCTTAAAGGGTAATTTGCATATATCCCATGTTGCCTCTGATACAAAAGATTTAAGGTATCACACAGTGGAAAGTCTAGCTTTGGTAGATTTTTCTTTTTGTGTTTTTTAACCAATTGTTTTTTTCTGTGTGACCTTTTTACTCATTGTTTTACATTTCCAAAAATGGTAGGATTAGAGGACAGAGCACGTAGGGAAAACCTGACCTTTCCTGTTGTATGAAAGAAACTGGAAGGAACAGACTGTATTAATTTTATGAAAGCACAAATAATCAACTGGCAGGGTATTCCACAGCAGGAGCTGTTAGTTGAAAGGGCACATCTTGTGTATGCTCCAAATCTGGCCATAAGAAAACAGCCAAGTCCTTTAACAGTAAAGATGCAATTACATCAGGAGAAAGAGTTGTTTTTGACAAAATTGTGGCAGAAGGGCAAAGTACTAAATGCTGGAGACAGTAGAGTGTTTGTAGTAAATGATTACTCATTGTATACCAGGCAGAAGAGGAGTAAATTTATTCCATTAATCAGGGATGTTGAGAAGCAGGTGTGAGATTCAAGCTGCTGGATCCATTTTTTCTGCTGGGTCAAACTCATTTTTTGATGCAGAACATGTTAAGGAGGAAATATAAAAGCTTGTCCAACAAAAAGTGAGCTATCAAAGCAAAGGGGCTTCTGCTGCTTATTCTTTAGTTAATAAAGATCATAGATTATGCCAGTGAAACCTTTTCAAATGTTCCAAAAGAAAATGCTTGAGAAATAGAAAAAGCCCATGAGTTGACTATAAGAACCAGGAGTATGTTGGAAATTAATCAAAGACTGGATCTGAGAGATGGAGATTAACAGGAAGAAAACCAGCAACTTAAAAATTAATGAATAAATGTGGTATTCCAAAGCATCAATTTCATTTGTGAAATTTGACAGAACAAGAAAACTTGAAAATATTCAACTTTTTGACTTTGTTAAACTTGTAGGGGACTCCAAAGCATGAGCCCTACTTCATGTCAATGTTTGGAAGAACATTAAGATGAGAGGAAAGAAGAAAGAAAAGGGTAACTAAGTAAAGCAAATGTTGCTCTCAACAGTAATTTTATCAAATATGACATATACTGTATGCTATAAAGTAAAGCTTTTTCAGTTATTTTTGTGTTTGATAGGGATTCTAAAATAAACAGGTGCCCCTTTTCTCCTTTCCTTTCTTCTTTTTTAGTTTTAAGAAATGAAGGCAACCCAATGTAAAAAGAGAAGAAAGCCTGGACAAATAGCATGATATCAGTAAAACTGATATGCTTTTTCTTGCTTTTGTGTAGGGGACTGACTAGATTAAGGCTTGATCTAATAACATGTTTTAAGGGGAAGCAAGTAAATATAAGAATACTGAATATGATGAAATGTTTTCCTCTAGCAAATAAATGTTTAGGGTGTAATATGAAAAGTTTTTAGTGGAAGACAAACTTCTAATATTATACTGTGAACATTTATTTGGTTATGTTTCTATGGATACAATCTAATAAAGGGGTAATAAAACAGAATAATTAATGTTAAGTTGTCAATCTCGCCTTCATTCTTGCTTGATGGGTTCGGAGCCGATCCTCGGCTCCGACTCGGCACTTGCTAAGTTCGAGAGTCACTTTTACCAGCTCGAGGCAGCCCCATATCCCATGATGCAAGGCGGTAAGTACCCAGATCTCGTTTGCCGCTTCGCTGATGAGGTCCTCCTTTTACCAGCTCCTGGTAAGTGATTATTATTACTAATTTTTAGCCCCCAATCAGAAAATTTTTTTTCTTTTTTCCTTAAAATTCTATCTCTTTAGATAATTGTGAGGCTTTTTCTGACTAACTTTTTATTTCCTTCTTTACTTTTTTAGTCAGGCCTTAATTCCCTCCCATCCCCCCCCTGTCAGGGTGTGTGTGTGAGAGTTTTTATTTCTCAATTCTTTAATTTTAGTTTGTCTGGTTCGGGACTGTGTGTGTAGTGTTTGTTTGGAAAGCACTATGTCTAAAGAACAGAGGGTCTCAGGCTTCAAGAAGTGTGACTCATGCTGTCAGAAGATGTCTCTGACAGACGGTCACACTTCTTGTTTATATTGCCTGGGACCTCTCCACCTGCAGGACTCCTGTGCGATTTGTCATTCCTTTAGCCAGAGAGTCCTGCAGAAGAGAAGAAATAAATTGATTTTAAGGGGTCTCCTTAAACCGGAGGGCTCTCCGGCTAAATCGGCTCCAAGCAAGACTTCAAAGTCTTCCAAGGCCCAGGCTACTGTGTCCAAGCCTGCGGCCTCGGTTCCGACTCCTTCGGAGTCGAGATCGGCTCCGGCTGGAGCCGATCCTGGTTTGCAAAAACCTTCAGCACCGATAGCTATCAGTGCCGAGACTGTTACAGTCACATCGGTGTCGGCTCCAACTGGCTCCGACCACCATGTGGCTCAGGCTTCGGTGTCGGCGCTGACCGGCTCTGACACCGTTACAGTTATGTCTGTATCGGCTCCGGCTGGAGCCGATGCATCGAGGCTTTCTGTCGGAGCCGAAAAGTCCTCGGCTCCGACTGCATCTATGGTTTCTTCGGCTCCGATGGTTCCTTCGAGGAAGAGGTCCAGGTCCCCTTCCTTGGAACCGATACTCTCGGTTCCGGCCTCACCTCTCCTCTCGGAGCGGAGCCATCGGAGCCGATCATCTAGGTCATCCAGGCTTTCAGACCATGATTTAGAGAGGGTGGTCAGTAGATTATTGAAATCACAGGCACTGGCCCAGATGCTGCATAGTCCATCTCAACAGATGACTATTAGTCCACACCCTCTTGAAGTTCCTCCTTCGACTCTACCTCAGAGTTTGGAGCTGGAGTCTTCGGGTATAGTTTCTGCTATGGCTGAGGGGTGGATACCCCCCCTTCTGCACCCTCTGCATCTACTCTTATCTCCTCTTCGAGACCATCCTTAGAGGGCTTCGGTGGTCGGGCTTCCCTGGTCTCCTCCGAGGGGGTGAGTGGCATCGGACCCTTGTCCGACCCCGCTCTTCCCCTTGGAGCCTCGGCCTTGGTGAGCTTGGCTCCGACATCTGCCTCGGAGCCTTCCCTTTCGGTGGGTCCTGGAGTTCCGGTTTCTTCGGAACGGGTTCTCTCGGACCTCCCTGGGAGGGGGGCCTTCGAGGTGATGAAGAGTGTGCTGGCCACTGGGCTCAGCCAGCAGTCTATTCCCTTAGCTCCTCCCTCTACTGTGCCTGTCGATATCTCTGCCATCTCTCTTGCTCCCGGACCCAGAGATCCTCCGCCTCAGGTTTCCCCACTGGGAATAACCCCCTCTTCCGAGGATTCTCCTGATCAGTCAGGAGATCCTCCACGCAAGAGGACTTGTAAGAGGAAACACCTAGACTCCCCTGAGTCTATCACTTTAGATACTGACTTAGATGAGTCGGAGGGATCCCCAAGATCCCCCTCTGAGGATGTCTCCTTTTCAGACATCCTAGAACTCCTAAAACAGAGGGGAAACTGGCCCTCCACAAATCCCTCTGAGGATGAGTCGGTATACCTAGAGGCGTTTGGATCTCGGCCCTCCACCTCCTGGGTGTCTCTACCTTTCGACCCCCTTATGGAAGTTATTGCTCGAAAGGCTTGGGCTGCTCCTGACTCTGTAGAGCCAGTTCCTAGGAGGCCGTCTAAATTTATTACTTTCCCTTCGGACAAGCAATTCCTTACAAAAGGTGTCCCTGTTGATGCCATGGTGGTGGCGGCTGCCAGTAAGAAGGAACTTGCAGATCCTTCCGTACCTGTCCATCCTCCTAATAAGGATTCTAGGACCATGGATTGGTATGGTAAGTGGATGTTCTCTTCAGCGACCTTTGCTATGCGCTCGCTGAACTACTTATGTCACTTCACCACACTCCAAAGGGACATCCTTAAGGAACTAGGTGAAGTAGTACAGGATCCTACAGCTGCACGGGCTCAAGAAAAAATTGCTTCTCAGCTGGGAATCCTTAATTCTATAGCTAACTCCTCCATGCGACTGATATCATATGCAGCAGATGGAGCGAGTAGAGCCGCAGGTACAGGGGTGGCTCTTAGACGCCAATCCTGGATGCGGCTCTGTAATTTTGCAGATCCCTTTAAGGCGTCCTTCACAAATTCTCCCTTTGATGGGTCGGCTTTGTTCGGCCCTCAAGTGAAGGATACATTGACCAGGTGTGAACAGGACGGCAAGACTCTTTCTGCCGTAGGGGTCCGTTTTTCCACCCCTTCTAGACCTTACCCTAAAGGACAGAAGGGTGGAAAGATGTGGTTCCGCAAGTCCCAAGGAGTCACGCCGGATACACGTGGTCAGTTTACCCCTAGAGGCAGAGGGGGTAATAATAACAGACGCCGCCCTAGAGGCAGAGGGGGTCCACAGAACCAGGGAAGCAGAGAGTCTCTCTCTGACAAGCCCTTTCAGCATCCCTGAGATGTTGCCCGACTGTCCATCCTTGGAGGCAGTCGGGGGAAGACTATCGCTGTACCCAGAAGCCTGGCGTTCCCTCACTCAAGACAGATGGGTACAGTCGATCATATCCGAGGGTTACAAAATTCCTTTCGAGGAAAGTCCCTTCTCTCACACAAATTCCCTTCCAGATGTACCACCCGGTCTAAGGGAAGTTGCAGAGTTAGAAGTATTAAAACTTCTACAAAAAAGAGCCATTCAGCCAGTTACAATAGACCATTCAGAGCCCGGAATCTACTCAAGATTCTTTTTGGTCCCCAAAAAGACGGGAGACTGGAGACCAATATTGGATCTCAGCAGACTCAACAAGTCTGTGAGAAAGACAAGATTTCGAATGGTCACACTTCAGTCAATTTTGCCCTTCCTAGAGAAGGACAACTGGATGTGCTCAATAGATCTTCAGGATGCGTACTATCACATAAAAATTCACAGATGCTCCAGAAGGTTTCTCCGCTTTCGGCTGGGGTCCAGTCATTTCAATTCAGAGCCCTGCCCTTTGGTCTCACTACAGCCCCCAGAGTGTTCACCAAATGTATGGCAGTGGTCACGGCTCACCTGAGACGTCAAGGATTCCAGGCGTTTCCGTATCTCGACGACTGGCTCCTTTCAGCCACCACCAGGCATCAACTTCTTCAAGCCAGGGATTACACAATAAATCTTTGCACTCAGTTGGGAATTTCGATCAACTACGAAAAATCCTCCTTATTGCCCTGCCAGTCTATTACTTTCATAGACGCAAACTTAAACACTGTTCAGATGTCAGCAACCCTCACAGACCAAAAAATCTCAGATATACAAAGTCACGTGAGGATCATCCTAGCCAACAAAAAAGTACAAGCCAGAATGGTTCTAAAGGTGTTGGGCCTCATGGCTGTGGCCATTACTCTTCTTCCCCTGGCTCGCTTCTACATGCGCCTGCTTCAGTGGATGTTGTTCACTCAGTGGTCTTACCAACAACTTCCAATGCGTCACCAAATATTGGTGACACAAATTTGCAGGAATCATCTTTCATGGTGGATTACTTCTCCCCAGATTCACCAAGGCAGACCCTTTGTACCCCCGGCCCCGGTAGCCACTGTCACTACGGATGCCTCCCTGATCGGGTGGGGGGGTCATTATCAGGGCAGGATGGTTCATGGGACGTGGCAACCGTTCGAATACCACCTGCACATAAATGTCCTAGAGATGAGAGCAGTGCTTTTAATGTTGCAAGCCCTCAACGACTTTCTTCCCTTGGGAACAATTGCAGTTCACACAGACAACATGTCTGTAGTATGGTATATCAACAAACAGGGTGGAACCAAGTCCTACCCCTTGTGTTGAGAAGCTCTCAGACTTTGGCAATGGGCGATCTCCTCTCATCGGTTTCTGGTAGCAACGCATATCCCTGGGAAAACCAACATTTTAGCGGACAGATTGAGCAGAGCTATTCTCATGCCTCATGAGTGGTCTCTCAAACAATCTATAGTGGAGGAGATTTTTCTAGAATGGGGCCGCCCATGTTGCGATCTTTTTGCTACTCCCCAAAACAGCAAATGCCCAGACTTCTTTTCTCTCTTCCCACTGCCAGGCCATCCCCCCAGAGACGCTCTAACCCAGTATTGGCCCCAGGGACTTCTTTATGCCTTTCCTCCTTTTCCGCTGATTCCACAAGTACTCCAGAAAGCCACCGTTTTGAGAGCCAAAATGATTCTCATTGCTCCCTATTGGCCTCGACAGATTTGGTTTCCGTTCCTCCATCGCCACCTTTTGGTGCAGCCGTGGCATCTAGACCCAGTACCAGACCTTCTGATTCACCAATCAGGTCAGCTGCACCGGTCTATCCCTTCTCTCAACCTCACAGCATGGTTGCTCCACTTCCTTCCTTAGCCAGGCTTCCTATGATCTCTAATCCTGTTAGGGACATCATAGTAGCTTCCCTAAAATCCTCTACTAGAAGGATTTATACCAGCAAATGGAAACGCTTTTCTTGTTGGGCAAAAGCTAAAAATATTGATCCCTTTACTGCTCCAGTACAAGCAGTTTTGGATTTCTTAGCGGAAATCTTTCACGCGGGCTCTTCTTCTTCCACGGTCAAAGTTCAGTTGGCTGCTATCTCGAACTTTCATGTCGGGTTCGCAGATCACAACATTATGTCCCACAGGCTTTGTAGAGCCTTCTTAAAAGGAATTTTTCTCCTGAAACCTCCAATCAGGAGTCCTCCTCCTCAATGGGACCCAAATTTAGTGCTGACATCCTTAATTCTTCCTCCCTTTGAGCCAGCTGTTTCATGTTCCCTGAAATTTCTTTCTTGGAAAATTTTATTCCTGCTTGCTATTACATCGGCTAGGAGGGTATCTGAACTTCATGCTCTCTCTGTTCATCCCCCCTATTCGGTCTTCCACAAAGACAGAGTATCATTGAGAACTAATCCGACCTTTTTGCCTAAGGTCACCTCAAAGAGTAATTTGAATCAGTCTATTGACCTTCCTGTATTTTTTCCCAAACTACTCAAACAGATCGGAACAAAAGTTACATTATCTTGATGTTCACCGCCAACTCAGATATTATTTGGACAGAACAAAACAATTCAGGAAATCCGATCAGCTCTTTGTTTCTTATGCTGATAACAAAAAAGGCCTTGCCGTCTCAAAAGTGACCTTATCTAGATGGCTTTCTTCTGTCATCTCTGAAATTTATCAGCTCAGGGGAAAACAGCTGTGCTCGAAACCTAAAGCGCATTCAACCAGAAGCTTAGCCACTTCCACAGCTTTTCGAGCTAGACTTCCATTAGACACTATTTGTGCAGCAGCCACTTGGGCCACTCCTCATACCTTTGTTTCTCATTACAAATTGGATTTGGCCTCCAGGGACAGAGCCAGTTTTGGCTCTACAGTTCTCAAGAGTCTGTTCCACTGAGCCACCCAGGATAGAGGTGCTAGGGACGCGGTCCCATCAAGCAAGAATGAAGGCGAGATTGACAACTTAACATTGAGAAGTTATGTACCTACCATAACGTTCCATGTTAGTTGTCTTCTCTCGCCTTCTTTCTTGCGACCCTCCCTCCTTCCCCCTGGCCTGGACAGACCTTTTCTCTCTACATGGAAGAATGCTTCTAAGACCATACAGTTCTGGTCTTCCTAACCCATCCTTCAGGCTTTTTCTCTGCCTTCTTTCTTCCCTTTGGGAAGTTTTTTATGCTAGGTGTTATTGCCTATGGACAACAAACGAGATCTGGGTACTTACCGCCTTGCATCATGGGATATGGGGCTGCCTCGAGCTGGTAAAAGTGACTCTCGAGCTTAGCAAGTGCCGAGTCGGAGCCGAGGATCGGCTCCGAACCCATCAAGCAAGAAAGAAGGCGAGAGAAGGCAACTAACATGGAACGTTATGGTAGGTACATAACTTCTCATTTCTTCTGATTAGGAGATAATGTTTTCTGAAAGCATTCAAGTTGTTTTCTACATCTGCAAGAGGAATAAAGATAAGACAAAAACAAAAAAGCACTTAGTGTAAGCAGAAGAACATGCTGTACCATAGGTCTTAGCCATAACTCTCACCTGTCCAGATTTTTGCCTCATATTTTTGGTCTGCTTCTTATAAAACTTGGGGTGTTCTGGCAAATCACCGATGACTGAAACTACTAAATAATGGAATACATTTGAATTTCAGACTTCATATCTTTCAGAAAATACATACTAGCACAGATAGTATAATTTTAGCAACTTTCTAAATTTATAAGAGCAAAATTTTAAATATGTCCCTATTTTTGGGCCTTTGTGCCCCCCACCATTATTTTAGGCTCTGTCCAGATTTCTTGCAGTAAGAATTTGAGAGTTTTGGTCTTAGCTCAGATAACTTTCATTATAGTTTAATTCAAACCTATGAGTGTGGCTGTCACTCTGGCACAACTGTTCCTATTAGGAGGGATAAACTTAATTATTTGACAATGTATATAGTATTATGTGTTTGTATTAAGTTACTAGATTCTGGGGTGTTCTGGAGATATGTCTGTTGTTTTGTTTTGAGTGTTTTCTTTAAAACAAAAAGCCTTAAAATATGTAGCGTAGGTTGAAATGGATATGACAAGAAACAACTTTATCAAAGATCAACCTGCCAGACTTTAATGGGTGCATGTAACACAAAAGCTGAAACTATAATTTTTTTTAAGCTGTTATACCTAACAGGTGAGAACAATAACATCTTATAACACACCAAAATTCAGTTCAGCAGAGCTTCTTATCACTTTCCTCACAATAAACAGTTCTAAACAAATATGTATTACTAGCTTTGATATCCCTCCTGGCAACAATACAGTTATAATGGAAGATATTCTACACCGGATATCCATAGCATTTCCACAAGAAAAAATGTTCTAGGTGATTTGAATGTCAGTTGGTTGAACATAAACTCTAACTCCCCTACATCTAGCATGAACTTATACTGTTTCATTCAACTAATTAATAGCCCCACACCTTATAGTAATACATGAAATTCTGTATTAGAGTGGATCTTAGTATCAGACCCTAGCAAACACTCCATCACGGGTACAATGTCAGACCGCTCTCAGTGATCATCTTCCAATCTATATGACTAAACATCTCACACATCTAGTTAAACAGCATGTTTATAATGCAACACATAACCTTTCCAAGTTTAACCCAGAAATGTTCATCACTACATTTTCATCTATTAAATGGAACTTCCTAAAAGTCCTCCCCTTAAACATTGCTGTAATTGAATTCAGTACAACTTTTCTAAATATCCTAAATAGCCTTGCACCTCCTAGAAGGAAGATAATGAAAACAAATAATGCAATTTGGCTATCCAATAAGAGTAGAAAGCTAGTTCAGGATAGAGAAAAGCATGGAATAAATGGAAAAATATAAAACACCTCAATAGCTTGAAAATGTCAGAATGCTTCACAATCATACTAAAAAACAAACAAAGACAAAAAACTATACTATAATAACTTTCAGAATAATACTAAACATGACCCTAAAAAAGTTTGGACATACATTAAACAAATCTTACATCCTAGCCAAAAATTCAACCCAAACCCCTCTCCTCTCAAAACTGCAATACAGTTCAACGCTTATTTTAGAGATAGTATAGCATCTCTAACTAAAGATTTTTCAACATCTTATCCCAACCCTGCCCAACAGCCACATATCACATTATGCACTTTTACCTTCATACTTATGCCTACATCCTAACTACTCTTAAACAAACTTAAACTGTGCTCTTCTTCAGATGATGACCTTCCAAGCGAGTACCAAAAATAGCCAGTAGCATTGCCTATCCTGTATCATTCCTTATAAATAGGTCAGCCCAGGAATCCCATGTTCCCTCTCTCTGGAAAAAGTCACACATTATTATTCAGGCGGCGCAGTGGTGCAGCGGTTAACATTGTTGTCTTACAACAAGAGGTTCTCCGGTTCGATTCTCGGCTGGGGTGCCTTATTTGAGGAGTTTGATGTTTTCCCTGCATTTGTATGGGTTTCCTCCGGGCACTCCGGTTTCCTCCCACATTCTAAAGACATGTGACTGGAGCATTTCTCCCCGGGCCTCCACTGAAAATAGGCTCTGTGGAGTCTAGTCGGACTTTCCTGGTCAACAAATGCTAAATAAAAATAAATAAATAAATAAAATAAATGATATCTCTGTACAAAGCAGGAAATTCAACAGACATTAATAACTTTAGACCTATAACAATCTTATCTTCCCCTGCTAAAATACTTGAAAGTGCATTCAAAAACAATTGCTAAAGTATCACATGCAGGTAGAACTCTTATTCCCTAAACAAATTCCTTCTTTCCTACCCATAGTACTAGCACTGCCCTTCTAACCTATATAGATACTGTCAATAAAGCTAGAGATAATGGCAAACTAGTCTCTCTTGCTCATTGCTAGACTTGTCTAAAGCCTTCAACATAGCTTGTCTCAGGAAACTTCTACTTCATATGTCCTCACTAGGTCTCTCTCAGCCCAACCTTCTGTGGTTCAAAAGTTACCAGTCCAATAGGTATCAGTCAGTAAAATGACACTCCACACTCTCTCCTTACCTCCCAGTCACCACAGGTGTATCACAAGGCTCTATTCTCGGTCCACTCCTCTTTAACATTTTCACCAATACACTTCCACACAACAGACCACCCTAATACAATATGCAGAAGATTCCACTCTCATTTGCATATCTGACAACATGGTACAGCTCCAAAAGATTACTCAGGAAGCTTAAACAGCCACTGAGACATGGCTTTGTAACTAACAACTCATGCTTACCCCAAAAAAGACCCCAAATCCTTCTGTTATGAAAAAAACAAAATTTAAAGTCTCTCATTTGATAATGCAACCATTGAAGTAACTTCTCTTTGCAAACTATTAGGCGTGATAGTGGATGATAATCTTATATTTGACCTGCATATACAAAATTGCATAAGAAAAATTCATAAAAAATGTGGATGCTTTACAGAGCCAAAACCTTTCTCACTGATGCAACTAAAGCTACCATTGACACTACATATCTCCTCTCCACTCTTCTTTATGGTACTCCCATCCTTACTAACCTCCAGTCTTCACAAAAATTCAAACTTAATTCTATAGAAAAGTTGCTAAATTTGCAGCACATACCCCTTTTAGAACCCACCACTGTATAACACTGAAAAGCCTAAATTGGTTAGAACTGCCACATCAACTAACATATACACAATTTCTTACTATGTATAAAATTATCCAATGTCCATCTGCCTGTCCAGCACTAAAAACATTCCACATAACTATGTTCTGAGTCGGTCATTGTGATCCAGTGACCAAAAACTCCTGTCTGTCTACAAGCCTAGCAAATCTGCTGGGCATTGTCTGTCCTAGTACAAGGTTGCTAAGGCCTGGAACCCCTTACCTGTATCCATTAGATCTATAAGCTCCCCTCCATACTTCAAAACCACTCTGAAATACTTCCTAGCTAAAATCTAGCTCTGTTCTTGCTCAAATCCAGGATAAACTATATCCCTAAATGTGAACAAGTATCGTTTCATTCCTTATATTTCCTTACTCTCCCTCACTTACTTCCTCACTGCTATCTAATTCTCTTCCCTGACTTTCTTAATATATCATAAGCCTATTTTCCCTTACCTCATATTTCAATTCTTATTTGTATTGGACTAACTTACCTTTAATTTCTGTACAAACAGTTTCAAATTTCACTAAATATTAGATGATTGTCATATACCTTGTGTATCGAATTTTAACCAAAGTTTTTATGTTATGTCTTATTTATTATAATTATATAAACTGCAAATGTTTTTGTTTTATTTTTGAAGATTGTAAAATTATTGTTCTTAAAATGTTTTGTAATAATTCGGAACTTTTCTCCCTGGGCCTCCACTGAAAATCGATTTCTACTCAATTGGACTTTCCTGGTAATCAAATGTCAATAAATGTCAAGCAAATAATAAATACATAAATAAATATAACAACATCACTTTCCATGTTATCTTTAAATGTGAATGGGGTCACAGATACTTTAAAAAACAAAGAGTAGTGAACTATATTAAAAATGCAGACTGCAAATAGTTATGCTATAGGAGACACATTTGGAAAGGACTGAACATGTGAATTTGTTACAGAAAGGATTTCAAGATAGTTATTCAGCAGAATGTCTAAGACAAAGGAAAAGGGGAGTACTTATATTAATTGCAAGAGGAGCTCCAGTAGTGATAGGAAAAGAAAAAAAAAATAATGGTAGATTTGTAGTACTGAGGGGCTGCTGGCAAAGGAGGAGGATTACGGTGGCATCTATTTATATTCCATCTAAAACTGCTACAATGGAGTTCAAGAAAATTATGGGAGAGATAGTCAGCTTTCAGCAGGGAATATTACTTATAGGTAGGGACTGAAATTTTATTTACAACAGTGAGGATGTATCTGGGGGACATAGAATGGAAAATATAACAAAAGAGGGTAGATTTTTAAGGAAATTTATGAAAATACTTCATTAAATCACTGTAGAATAGGGGAATCTCAGAACAACAAGAGGTGCAATTGCAGCATGCTAAAGAGAAAATAGACAATACCTCGATAAGATTCAAGAGTTTTGAGAGTTAGAGCACAAAACGCAAAAGAGTTGTAGCCAAGCTTAGAGAGCCTAAACAAGGAAAATAACCAGCGACCCTGTATAGGTATTAGAAATATTTTGGAAATTTTATAAAAATCTGTATAAAGCAGAGAAATGTGGAAATCAAGAAAAAGTATAAATGGAAATGCATGGAGGAGTTAGGCATGACAATGTTACTAACAGGATGGGAGGAAATGAGATAAAAATGATGTTGTATAATCAATCTACGAGAAAGTCTCCAGGAATAGATGGTATTTCTGTGGAAGTTTGGAAGCTAGGAGGGAATAAAGTGGTAAAGATCTGGAAGATTTTTAACAGTATTTTAAAAGGAGGAGAAGCACCAACATTCTGGAGGAAAGCAGTGGTGGATGTAATACCTAGAGATGGTAAAGACCCATCAGATCCAGCTTCATATAGGACCATTTTGATTCTAAACCATAATTATAAAATGTTTATGTCTATGATGACTAATGGAATGACAAAGGTGATGCCAAAATTGACAAATATGGATCAATGTGGTTTTGTGGAAAACATTTGACAATGTCTGTTCGATTCTTAGCTAGAGCGTCTTCTGTGTGGAAACATGTGTGAATGGGCGTACCTTCGTTGAAGGTTGTGCGTCAGGGCTGGCAACTCGGCACGTAAAAATCCACTGCCAGTCATTAGCGGACCGGAGTTCCGCTGTGGAGACCCCTAACTGGGAAAAGCCGAAAGACATAACAACAACAACAAGTGATGATCCAGAAGGGACAGAATGTGATAAAATACCACTGTTGTTGGTGGGTCTTCATACAAAGAAAGCATTTGACACAGTAAGCTTGGATTTGCATTCCCCGATAAAATTATAACGTTGATTAGGAGGATATATGAAAGAATGGAGTTGAAAATTAAAGGGGGAGGGTCCTCTATGATAAGTTCTGTTTGAGCAGAGGAACCACGCAGGGGTGAACTCTCTCCCCTTTGTTATTTGTTATATATCGAGAATCACTGGCAAAGAAAACAAGAGACTAAAAAATTCAAGGATATGATAATCTATAAAAGTTGGCTTTATTTGCATATAGGTTCATAGGCTGGTACTAGGCTATCGGCCCTAGGGCCTATACAAGCCTAGCCATAACAATTCCCTGGATATTTCTTCACATAATATATTGTGAATATATTATATATATTATGTATTAGTTATACCTTATAAAATCAGAAAAGAACATTTCAGTGTCGTGGAACATTCTGAGACACTCTTTATAGGATACAAAATTAATGAAAATAAAACAAAGACAATAGTTGTAAACTATGGATCCTCACGTGAATTGTTTCAGAATTACCCATACTTATGGGGACATAATAAAATGAAGTACTTAGGAGTCTAGATTAAAAATGTATTCTTTTACGGCAGCTAAGGAAGAGCCTAAGCAAAAGACAGTAAAAAAACTGAAAAACTGGAAGCTCTGTTTTATGGATGGGGTAGCACTATACAAGCAGTGAAAATGTTTTTAGTCCTTTTAGTTTTATGCCTGGGTGAGGCATATTTTTATCACCCGAAGGAGAAGTTGTGGTTAGCAATTAATAAAAGCTTGAATGGTTTTATCTAGGAGGGGAAGAGGAAAACAGACAAGTGGGATAAGTTGTCTCTTCCAATAGAATACGATGGTTTGGGATTACCTGATTTGAAGGGCTTATTTCAGAGCTACACAGTTAAGGCTCTTATACAAAGCACAAGCAAAAAGCTATAATTTAAAGAGGAAAGGGATGATGATGAAATGGGGGGAAGCTCAAGAAACAAAGAGAGACTAGGATTTTGGATGTAGATCCTTATGGAAAATAACAACCATACAGGATATTATATTCATAAAGTAGCATAAAGTATTCTAAGAACCAAGTCAATGTGGAAATGGAAAAAGGAGATTCTGTCTTTAAGGATGACTGCAATGAGGGGTGCAAAGAGTGGGCAAGAGTGGCCTAGAATGTACAGGAGAAAACTGGCAAAGGAACCAAGGTATTGGGAGCAAATAATTAGGGGAAAGGTAGTAGAATTCATTTGGACTGTAAGCTTGAGATTGCTTTCCTTTTCAAGGACTGATATCAGAATATAGGAAAGAGAAAGAAACAGGGGATCCTAAGTGAAAGACCAGCAGTAGTAGAGTTTTAGTAGAATCTAGAACAGAAGCTACTGGTAATAAAGGGATAATTAATAAGGCATATAAAATATTACATGATAACTATAGGAGTCAATCAGATGAGGTTAAAAAGGATTAGGAAGAGAGACCGCATAAGCAATTCACAAAGAAACAATGGGAAGATATATGTAACTCTCCCAAATATGCAACAAAGACTACAAGATTTAATATCTTTGCTTGGAAGAGTTTGCATAGGTATTTTTATGCCCCAAGCAGACTCCAAAGAATTTTTCCCCAGGTAGATTGCAAATGTTAGACATATGATACGGGAGAAAGAGAGAATTCGGAACATATTTTTGGGAGTGTAATGAATTTGCAGACTAAAATTTCCCTGCAGCCTACTCTGTCAGATATACTGGGTGAGCATGAGCAAATTGGTGTAACTAACAAAATTATTTTTGAGCTGTGATACAGAGTCAGAATTGCCTAGATTTAGTAAGGCATTGCTGAGTGCAATTCTGGTGGTTGCCAAAAAAGCAGTTACTACAAAACAGAAATCAAAGTCTAAACCAACTGTATTAGAAGTAGTGAATATAGTAACAGGAACTGGAAGTGGGATCTTTAGAAAAGGGTAGAAGCAAATTACCTAGAAAAAAATGGAACTTGTGCGAACCATACATGCAGAATGTTTCAGAGGAGGAATGAGGTTTAAGGGAAGGCAGGAATTGAATGAGCTATGTAATGTTTGACTGACAATGACTGCATAGATTATAAATGTTGTCTTAATGTATGTAACTGAAATTATTTCAGTATGGTGATAATTAAATAAAATGTTCTTGTCAGAAAAAAAAACACCTGAGGGCCACAGAAACACAATGTGTGTAGTGCTGTAGCTTGGCATAATCAACCAATGGAGAAAGTTTTCATCACATTTACTTAAGTGATATGGCAAAATAGGACAATGTCCTGAACTTCAAAGGGGTCTTCAGGTATGGTTCTCAAACAGATATCATACTCCGACAACACAAACCTGCTTATTCCTCACCAGTTCTTTTTTGCTGCTTATAAAATCTGATCTCCATCCTTACTTTCAAAATTAACAGTTATTGTGTTTGCATGCCCTTTTGTTATACTTGCTCCACATCTAATTTTTACAGCTCTTAATAATGATATAATGAGGCTTATCATGGCAGTTAAGGGAGGTTCCTTCTTGACAACCAATAGTTGGGATGTAGTTTATTTACCTGAAACTGTGCTTGAAGTATTGGTTGGGGTCTAGTCCTTCAAGAAATAGGTATGTGGCCTCGTGGATGTCTCAGTGGAAGGGATTACTCCACATTAGCTCAGGCTTGTTCCCCTTCTGATCCCCCCTTTTTTGCTGCAAAAAGGTACATCCCTGCCTCCCATTCAAGGGGATGTTTCCATTTCCTACAGTATTCATGCAACCTTCCCCGCATTTGACTGGTTCAGCCCTGAGTCCATCCAGTCTACTCACAGGGTGTAACCCTTTTAGACACTTAGTCACAGATCAGGGAACTCAGGCAGAGGCTTCAACTTCTGTGAGTCTCCCTCCCAGGCCCAGCTTGTCTGGTCTGTCGGGGTTCTATATGAGGAGTGGACAGTGGCCGAACCCACACTAAGTGCCACAGCTGAGGTGCAAAAGATCACACATTTTCTTGACAATAATTTATATGGCTTGATAATTATCTCTTTTTTAACAGGAGCTTCTGTTCTAGATTCACCTACAATCCAAATGTCTTCTTGGCCTCTTCCCATTCTGTTACCTTTCCCTCTCTAATTATTTGTTCCCGATACCTTGGTTCCTTTGCCAGCTTCCTCCGATAAATTCCATCCCCCTTTTGCCTATTCTCAGTACCTCTTCTTGCAATCATCCATATGAACAGAATCTCCTTTCTCCATTCCCATGTTGGCTTAGTTCTTAAAATTGTTACTGTTACTGTGGTAGCGTTGTCGCCTCACAGTAAGACGTTGTCCTGTTCAATTCTCAGCTAAAGGATCTTCTGTGTGGAGACATGCGTGAATGGGCGTACCTTTGTTGAAGTTTGTGCGTCAGGGCTGGCAACTTGGCACGTAAAAATCTACTGCCAATCATTAGCAGACCGGAGTTCCACTGTGGCGACCCCTAACCAGGAAAAGCCGAAAGACACAACAACTTTATGACTATAATATTCTGTTTGTCATTCTTCTTAAGGGTCTGTGTCCAAAATCCCAGTCTTTCCTTATTTCTTGAATTACCCCACTGCTTCATCATCATCCTTTTCTGCTTTGAAATGCAGCTTTCTGCTTGTGTAATGTATAAGAGCCTTAACTGTATAGCTGTCAAGTATCCCTTCATATCAGATAATCCTTAACCTCATTGTTCTGTTGGGAAGATTAACTTATCCCACTTATTTATTTATTTATGATTTTACATTTGTTAACCAGGGATGTCTGACTGAGCCAAAAAGGCACTTTTTCAGCAGAGGCCTGGGGGGAAAAGCTCCACATAGAAAAATTACAGATACATTTAGATATTTAGACTTGATCACTATACACACAAATTACAATAGACATGTTTTTACAGTGGTATGCAGCACATCAACAGTTACAGTTGAGAGAAAAAACAAGAAAATATTATTTTAAAAATAAAGGCAATTAATAGATTTGTGGTGTACAGCTGAAATTTGGAACATAGGTAGAGAACATACATAGTGCACAAGTACAATACATACATTGTACATTAGCCAGTGTTTGTGAATAAGAGTGAAAACTATTATCAAGTACTCTAGGTTTAGTATGTGTACCTTTTCAGCTTTCACTAGCCTGGGGAGCAGTCATGGCACTGCCAACTTTTCTTGAGATGTTGCCTAATGAGGTTTTTAAAGGAGGCTTAGGATTATGTGTTTTGTATGCTAGTGGGGAGAGAGTTCCATTTTTTAGCCACTGAACTACTATATAGTGTGTCTCCAAAGCTATTGCAGCTGTTGGTGACTTCTAGTAGTAGTTTGCTTGATGATCTAAGAGGCCTTTTGGCTGAGTGATGTTGCACTAGGTTTTTGAGGACAGGACACTTATTGGGGAGGTAATAGATAGAATGAAAGAGGCAGAGCTGATTGTAGGTTAGGAGGTTGGGCAGTTCAAGCCAGTGGAGCTGTCTCAGAGCAGTACAGTGTTGAGTTCTATATGAGCAATTTGCAGCAAAGCGGACAATTCAGTTATAGCAGGCATCCATTTTGCTTAGTTCAGTTTTGTTGACACTTGACTCTTGCTTTCTTCCCCTCCCAGAAAAATCCTTCAACTCTTTATTAATTGCTGTCCACAGCTTCTATGCCTGACCTGTGTATAAAACTAAAGGGACTAAAAACATTTTACTGCTTGTATCTTGCGAAATATATATATATATATATATATATATATATATATATATATATATATATATAGGCAAGAGCTTCTAGTTTCTGAGTTTTTATTATCTTTTGTTTAATCTCTTCCCACATATTCTTAGCTGTCATAACAGAATCCTTTTAATCCATACTCCTAAATACATTATTTTATCATGTCCCAATTCCTTTATTTCTGCCATTATTAAGATATTTAATAACATAGGCTTATTATTTGTCTTCCATCCTCTAGTGATAGCTTTCTTAGTTGCCAACATTAACAAACTAATTAAGACCTTACTAAATCTTGACTCCTCTAATTATGTACTCCAACTCAGACACATCATCTCATGTTTTAATTCACATCTCTCTCTGATTTACTGCTTGATATTTTACAGCACTGATTTAAATTCTGCCAGTTCTATACATCGCCAAAAGATGTTTCAGCTTCCACTCTCTCAATCCTCACATCTATAGTACTTTCCCTCTATGTCTGGGAACATTTTCTGCAGACTATTAGAGGTGTAAATGTACTGAGCAGGCTCTTCAAAGCAAATACTTTGAACTTTCTCAATTTTGTTGCATATCTGGATAACATACATATTTCTTTCCACTGTTCTTATGTTATCCACGCACATAATTTCCTCTCCCATGCTTGTTTTAATTTCCCTTACTAAACCCTTATAATTGTAGTGATAAATCTTATATGCTCTACTTATCACCTTTTTCCTACTTACATGTTCTTTCCTAGACTCAGTTATAAAGGCTATGAAATCTGACATATTTCCTATCTGTCTTCATTCTTTTTCTATTTGTATTTGTTCTGATACAGTCTTAAATAGGCTAGGTGGTCTCTGGAATGCAGGTCAACGTTTCCATGTAGATTTCTTCAATCAATTAAGTTACCACCTTCTTTCATTTGCTCCCACTATTTTGGTTCCTTGGCTTGTTTCCTTGAATTTACAGCTGCAGAATCTAGTTCATCACTTCTCATCCCTACCAATAGCCATCATAATTTCTGTTCTCCATTCTCTTATAGGGTTCGCTTTCATCATGTCGTTTTCATTTTTATAAATGTAATATGTATTTACTGGGATCTTCTGTCTCTACTTGCTCCCCCCAGAAAACACATTTTATCTAGCATGCTCCCATTGATTAAACATTACATTTTAACATGTAGTCATATATCCTTCCATTTGTGTCAGATACACCGGATTTAAATGTGTTATATTATAATAGCCCCTTAGATCCAGAATCTCCAGCCCTCCCTACTTGACAGGTATAATCTCATCTCACCATCTTTCTTCCAGTTGACAAAGATAAACTTGTCCTATATATATATATATATATATATATATATATATATATATATATATATATATGTGTGTGTATGTATATATGTGTGTGTGTGTGTGTATATCTGTATATATATATATATATATATATATATATATATATGTATATGAGACAAGTAGACTAGTGAGACTAAAAGTATCTTATTATCTTATCCATTATCTTACTATACTTATCCATTAGCATTGGTTTCCAAACTGTTATTTTCTAATTATGGCATATTTAGTCTCTGTCCACATTTCTGTAGCAGGTGTTTCTGTCTCTTGTAGGGATGTAACTAATGGCTACTGCATTTGTCTTACTCTCATTAAACTTGTAACCCAAAAGCCTTTAGACTTTATTCAAGATGTTAAATAGATTTTGAATAACTCTCTGGATTTATTCGGTATAGTATTATGTTATCTGCAAAGAGAGACAATTTTTAATTTTGCCCATGTCAGTTATAACCTTGCATTTATGATAATATAATACTTGTAATAAGGGTTTCCAAAGATAATGCCTAAAGTAGGTGGAATACTTGACACCTGTGACATATATCCCTCATTAGGCAAGAATTGGCAGAGAAAGACCATAATAATTGTATACACGACTTTTGAGTCTTCATATATTCTCATTAGTAGGTCTTGCCATCTCTTTGGAATTCCAAATGCTACCAGTGCCCTGTACATAAATCCCCAGGTGAACCTGTCAAAGACTTTTTCTAGCATCCAATTTACAATATTGAAGTTTATCTTGCTCAGACTCTCTTTGTATCATGATTGTTCTGCTGATACTGTCAAATGTCTGTCTTCCTTCAATAAAACCACATTAAACTAAATATATAATTTTCAGGAGCTTTCCTGACAGTTATTTAGCCATAATGGTCAAAAACATTTTACAATCATTGTATAAAAATGGAAAGTGGCCTGTACAAGCCAGAGTCAACTGGGTCTCTGCATTTCTTAGGGATCACCACCACAGGTACTCTTTTCTGTGACTTGGGTACATCTCCCCCTGCAAATATTTTATAAGTGGAAAATACCATATGTTTGATATATTGTCACTGCCTGTCTTCCATACCTCTGTCTGGATTCAGTCCAGCTCTGGAGATTTCCCTGTTGCCTCCATCTAGATAACATGCTTAATTTCTTCCTTACTTATTTTTGTGAATAATCTGCCTGCCTCACCTCTGTCCATTGTAGGTAGTCTCGGTTTCTTATGCTGTTTGCTAGCTAAGTAGTTTTCCTTCCAATAAAGATTTTTGTAACATTTTCTCATTATTTACAATATTCCCTCTGGGTTTCTTACTCTTTTCTTTGTAACCAAATCCATTAGATCTTGTATTGTCCCATCTGTCTGCTTCATACTATGGGATTTCACTGCCAGGAGGATCCGAGCTGGCAACTTATCACTTTAGAAGCTCTCAAGTATGAGCTCCTTCCCTACTAGAGTTGCCACCTTTTGTTGTGGCCAAAACTGGACCAAAGCCACACCCTCACGCTGCATTTAGCCCCACCCATATACCTCCCATCTTCTGCCCACTTACCACCCATTTCGTAATGTCATAGGAACTTCAAGGAGAGTAGGAATGTCCTCTCTTTTCCTCATTTATGATTATATTTTTACAGAAAAGCATGGTAAAACTGTCAATTTACTATGCTTTTCTGTAAAAAAGCATAGTAAATCTGCAGATACTAGAGTATGAACAGTGTTTTCCGGACCACAGGATAATCAGGTTGATTTCCAGATAGTCTAAAAAAATTTATAGGTGACAAACCTATTCCCTACTTCCATCATACATCTATACTTGCTGTCTCAGCAACAAGATCATGAAATGCCAGTGCTCAGCTAGGTGTTTCATAATTTTTCCCCATTGTTTTTGTAAAACTGCAGGATTTACAGTTTGTTAATTTATTTATTTTTGAGTTTATACATTAGAAAAAATGTATATCCTTTCCACTCTCTTTTAGCTTGTTAGAGTTCTTGTTAATTCCTTCTTTATAGATTGCCATAGTTTTTATTATTGTTGCTTTGTATTTTTTGGTGTGCACTGTTATTGTTATTGCTAGGGTTTTTTCAGTTACACCATGAGCAAGAGTTTCAATAAATATATACACATACATCCCTCTGTGTGGTTTGCTTGTGTCTGGAACACATGCAGATTGTCTGCAGTATTTGTAAGGACATCAGCCCATGCTCCCTGCAAAAAAAGAAGTATAAACAGATCTTAAAAGGATTGCTCCCTTCCTCCTTTGTGGATTCTTCAATAAAAGGACCAATACAGAGAGAGAGAAAGACAGACAGACAGACAAAGAAAATAAAGGATAAGGGCAGAGAAAAAATAAAGAGGATACAGAATAGCTTGTCCAAACATCTCCTCCCTCCAAGGCTTCTTTTTCAGAACCACCCAAGGTGGCCTTGACCCTGACTGCATTGGTGCCAGGAACTTCCCACACCAAGACCACTGTTAATTCTGACTGTTCTCTGAAGAGAACTGCAAATAGTCGCTCCTTGGAAAAGGTGCTTCCAGGACTCTATCTCCACTTTCCCCTTCCATCGCATCATTCAGGTCCACTAGGTCTGTCCAGAGTGCCTCTAATATTGGTTGGGATAGGATGAGGAAGGCTTTTTTTAAAGCTGCAAATTAAAATGGGTGCCATCCCATCCTCCTCTGTATCCAGAACAGATCAGACTGGTCCAGCATCTCAGGCTAGGTCTTTTCCCAGTATGTTTTGGTAATGAAGTTCTAGGAGTCATCATCCTTCCTGAAGCTTTCTTGGTCAGCTCTAGCTGGTTTTGCTCCCTCAGTACCAACCATGATCCAGCCAACTCGCCTGACCCCAGTGGTGTCAGTGCTGAGCCTGCAGATGTTTGGCACCATCCTCTGTACTGACTCATTCAGTGCTCTAGCCCTTCAGCTCTTGAATTATCTTCAGTCTAAATGTCAGAGCCATCTGGTCTGTTACTGTTGGTGCTTCCAGTGTCAGTACTGTTGATGCACACTTTGGAGGGAACCAGTGATCCTTTAGATAGGCATGTATTAATATGTCCATAGGGGATGCTCTTTCTGTCTTCCTTCAAGGTAGTTCCATAAAAGTGGTATGCTCAATTACTTCCCTAACCCCTATGTCATATCTTTATGTCAGAGTCATTCAGCCATTTCCATGTTTCCTAGTCCTTCAACTACTAAGTCATATATACTGATTTTCTGGAAAGAACTCATCCTAGCCACATCAATAGTCTGTCATCCTTCTTTGTGGCATTCTTTTCTTGACACATTTTCTCCAAGGCCTTAGCATTATAGCTTTTTTACTCCAGTTTGTCTTGACTGTGGGCTTTTTAGAGAGACCTTCTAAGCTTTTCTCTACCTAGTCTACTGCTCCGTATATTTGTTGACATACATATGCAAAATATCAACAGCAGGCCTGTAGAAGGAAATCTTCCCCATTCTGGCATTCAGCCAGCTGTTGAGTGGTGTTACTTAGATTGTAGGTCCATGTCAACTTTTGAATGATTTTGGTTCTTACAACCTTTCTCTTCTTTAACCCAAGAGTCCAGTGATCCTTGGTACCACAAGCAATTTGGTGTTTATTTCATCTATTTTTTTTTTCATGCTACTTCCTTGGAATGTATTAAATAAGGATTTCTTGGAAGATTAATCCTTTTCCCCTGTGATCCAGAGTCTCTCTTTTGTCTGGTTCAAGATTGTACCTAGCTGTGGTGTATTTCCTCATCTGACATACACATTCAAAGCCTTCTTATACGTCTTGCTGAAAATTACTGCTGTTCTGTCCTTTGTGATGCAGTACCTGGCTGTAGTGGATGTCTTTGTACAGCATACATCTTTACAGTTTCCTAGTTGATCCATGTGATATTTTGTCCTCTAAGACCTCAGAACATTTTGGGTCTATATTACAACGTCAAAACATAATATCGAACACCAAATGAGAGACACATATTCATCGAAATGCATTTAAGCGATTCAATGCATACTTTACAAGACAAAGGTATAGTTGGCCAGCTACACAGTATTGTCCTGTTCTCTAGTGTAGTGCAATCTCAGAGTTGTTATATTTAGTTAGGGGGGGTGGGGGGGCAGAGCCTCCCATGTTAGGGGGTGTGGGGGAGTGAAGCCCCCCACATAGTTATGTTTGTAATTGTGTGTGTGTTTGTTTGAGCAAACAAATTCTTTCCCAGGGAAAGAATTTGCTGTTTTGACTGTTCGTGCTTTAGTACGATTTGTCTTTACGTGTTGATGAAGAGGTGTTCGCTTAAATGCCTCTTCAGTGTTATAATATAGACCCAAACATTTTGCCATTTGGAAAGCTATTTCCATTAAACCCAAGGTCTAGTTTCCCTCTCGTGACAGTTATAAATTGCAAAAGCATCTCCAAGCCGCTTCCAGGCACTAGAGAAATGGTAATTAATTCCCAGTAATATGTATCTCTTTTGCAGTATCCTTGCCTTTAGTCATGTAAGACTTCCTCACAACTTTCATGTTCCTTTTGAGAGGCTGTAACCTTGGTCTACTTTTTCTATAAACCACTTACCAGTATTATTCAGCTTCAGTCTGCCACAACTTTGAAACTGTTGTTAAAGCTTGGCAGTCACTTTATAGACTTCTAACAGAACCTTGCATAGCCTGAGCTCATATGACTTTTATTGCCATATGTCAGTATATGCCTATAACTTCATGGTCCTTTTGGCAGTAGTCACTACTGGCATCTTCTGCACCTTAGATCATCCCACTACTAGGCTGTATCTTTCAGGAGTGGTCTTTCCAAGAGTCCTCCCTATTCAGGGCTAACCCCTCTGGAGTCCATCCTGTTTGTTAGCTTTGGACTCTGTCCTATAGATGAAGAATATGAAGCTACCATTGTCAGATATGAAAGTTACATACAGTAAGGATAGAGCTGCATTGGCAAATTCTTCACCATGTTTTGGTTTGCAGGAGGTTATTATTTTTCTTTTCTCTGCTTTTCTAGTTCTTCTTTTCTGTTGCTCTGTCCTTCTGGCCTTCAGAGATCTGGAGTTAGGTCATCAGGCACTGTGCATTGTGGTTAAAGGGGGGGGGACCAGGATGGTCTGGGAAAGGTTAATGAGAAGGGCTGTCTAAGTACCTGCTGGTCTTAGTCCTACAGGTGGAGGGTATGAAACTGTCAATGCAGAGCTATTGAGGTACATACATAAACAACTTTCATTTACCATTGATTCATCCCTAAAATTTGATATGCATATTATATCTGTCATGCTAAAAATAAATAAAAACTAGGACAATGTTGCCTTGCAGATCACTTACTAACAACTCAACAAGTTTAAAAATAGCCAGAGTCCCTTTTCTGCAAGCTTCATTCATGCTGTTGCTGCCCTCCTCACAGATCAACAGTGGACTATGTATAAATTGGCATCAAGCTTGTAAGAGAGAGTTGACATTTCCACCATGTTCCTAACCCTAGAATACAGCACTGCCACTGCTACTGACAAACACCCTGGCTGGAATTCAATAACCACATTTATTTGTGTCAACTAAAATGGCCCCCATCCAGGGGTGGCTCGTCCTATCGGACTGCCGGACTGCAGCCCTCCCACCTAGAAAAAAACAAAAAAAATCTGTAAAACAAAAAATTCACGAGTGCCACGCATGCGCGGACAACTCAGACTGCCTTTATCAGCAGTCCAGATATGGAGAAAGAGGTACCCAGCAATCATTGCTGTGAGATACCAGGAATCTGTGCGGTGACGACCGCACAGAACAGAGGAGCTCCGGACTGCTTCAGCCACAGTCAGAACCAATGAGGAGGACTGAGCTGCTCTCACGGGACTGTCAGTGGGCGGGCTTCATGGATTACTGCTGGACAAAGGCTTCATGTAGGTGTTTGGATTGTGGGCTTGCTTCGTTCGCTGGATTTGGATTACCGGGTAGGTGTTCGTTCGGTCGCTGGAGTTTGGGCTGGTAGGTGAAGGCTTTATACTGCAGAACAAAGGGTGTGTGTTTGTATATGTGTGTGTGTGTGTGTGTGTGTGTGTGTGTGTGTGTGTGTGTGTGTGTGTGTGTGTGTGTGTGTGTGTGTGTGTGTGTTGGGTAACTAAGAAACTGTTCTAGTTAATGCTTTCAAAGAAAGCGTTATTAGCTACTTTAGTTAATCTTAAAACACATGCTGGAGAGGTACTGTCAGTACTGGGACTGATATAGTAATGTCATGTTACAAGAAAGAAAAGGAAAATTGCCATTAGATATAGTGAAAGGTGGAGGTCTGCCTCCTTGTGAGAGATGGTTACAGAATCTTCTTCTAAACTGGAATTTTCACTTAGATATTATAATATGTAGATTTTGGAGACTCCTGGTTTAACTGCTGTGCCTAGACCCTTATTAAAATGTGAGTAGTGACGCTATTTTACACTTTTTTACAAAACCATTTATTTTATAAGGGTGACAATTACAAATAAAATTTTGCATCAAAATCAAGGATGCCCCTTTAATATTAGGGACAAATAAGTGCTGCAGAGCATTGATAAACAAGGAAAATAATGTGTCCGGTTATGCTGCAGTGCGCAGTTTCATTTTCAAGGACTGGCTTGAACAACGCACAAAAGGATTAGGAGTTATAATTTTTCAGCACTTCCTTCAAGTGGATAATGGCATACCATTAAAAAAAATCCAAATAACGGGTTTTAAAAAGATTTGCATCCATGCACCTCCAGTGTAGCATTTAGGTACCTGAAATGGTGCTCACCTCCCTTACCCTTTGGCTGTCCCTGCATGACCCCGCCTCTCATGCCATCCAGAATTAAGAACTGCTGAATCGTCTGTATAAATGTGAGGATCCAAGTTATACTCTCTTATAAGACTTGCCACTAAGCAGTAAAAAAACTTTTTTTAATCCTTTCAAACACGGCGGAGCAAAATTACACTCCCAACTTTGTTAGTCCAGTGCTGGTCACCATCAACGGGGTGCAACTTCAGTCCAACTTTGCAGCAAACTGGGACCAGGTGAAGGTGTTCCAGGCTAAATGTGATGACCTGCTAATAACAACATACCCCAAAGCAGATAAGCATCATGGACGTGACGTGAGTGAGACATTTACGGCTATTTGTCTATAGACAGTAAAAATAAAAAATGCCTTATAATGCCCTTTTTTCAAAGTCCACTTTATATTAGCCTACAGAGTTTAATTTATAAGTGCTTTATATAATTTGCAGCATACAAATACTAGGTTGAATAAGCAATTTGCACTATTATTTCTATGATTGCTGTTTAAAATTATATGCAATTGCACTTACTTTAAGATCGGCAAGAGAATAAACGGAGCAGCATGCAGTCTGAGCAGTTCTCTAAATAATATATTTACTATAAATTAAACTAAAGCTTGCATATTATTTTTTGGGGGGTGTATTTTACATAACCGCATTTGTGGTCGCTGCAACTTTGAATATTTCTTTTGGGGGGGTGCCAGCTCGAGGCACAGCAACATTCCTACAATTATTTACCTTATTGCAAGGAACATTCCTCGTTATAATAATGTTTGGAGGAGGAGTGATATTTGTGGGAAGGGAGAGCTTTAGTGATTTTTGTAATGTAGGTGACAGAATAATTTTTAAAAAGTAAGAAAACATAACGTAACATGCAATGCGTGAATATGACGAATGTTAATATGTTTTGTATTAATGTATATGTGTTTATGTCTTAAATAATCTAATAAAGGTGTTAGTTGAAAATACTAGGTGGACATAAGTGCCCCTCTTGCCCTCTGCCCCCCCACCCCAGTCTTCAGAAGCTTTCAGCACCTATGATCACAGCCCTCAGAAAAAAGAGGCTGGTTCTCTTTTTTTTTTTTTCTATTTTACTATGATTTGATTTTTCTTAATTTTGTGTTTTGATTGTATAGTGTATTTATTTTTGCATTTTTCTTTCCAGCTGGATTTGTTTTATGTTTTTCAAAACTGGATAGGGTCGATGTCTTGGGATTCATTCTGCCGTCATGATGTCTACATAGTTCGATAGACAGACAGATAGACAGACAGACAGAAATACAGATTCATGTTACTGGCATTTAAAAAACTAAAAAACTTAAATCATGTCATGGCCATTTATTGGCAATTGTAACTTCTGAGTTAATGTAATAGAAAGGAAGAATACATCACCCACATATTGGATTTGGGCAATCTTTACCCCTTTGAAAAGTACATATTTTTTATTTTTCATTTGTTAAGGTTTTGACAAGTTTAACAGTTGAGTGATTCCATTTATCAGTTTATTTATTGTTGTGGATGGGTACGTAGCAGTATTGTGGGAGCTTGGTGTATAACTGTGAAATGTGTAATTACGTCAATGTTTACATAAAGTGCCATTGCTGAAAGGCAGTCTTCTTTCCTGGTATTTAATTATGAATGACATATACCTCTAAATTTGCATCTACCCATTATAGACAGACACAGCCACTGACAAACACTCACATTATCCAACATCCTTTACACTACATCCCTAGGACATCTAGTCTTATGGCATAGTTTCATGCAGTTAGAAGACTATTCAACTGCCACGTCCCTTGACTGTCATTCATATAGAAAATGTAAGTAGTTGGAATGAAGTATTAAGTATGTGAACACTGCAGTGTGGTGCTCTTCTCGCAATATAAAGAGGTGAAAGTCAGAGTCTAACTTTGTGGGTAAGTTGTCAAGGGTGCAAGGGTATTAAGCTAATGTGGATGCAATGGATAGAAGACCTGTGAAAAGTCAGTGCTGAACTACTACAGTATGTGTTACAAAAGTCTAAAATTAATAAAACATGCCCAATATGAGCATGATGAATATATTATAGGCTCATAGGTTCTTTGCAAGCTTAAGGCCAGGTACACTATTTCCAAGCTTAGCTTTATCAGCCAGTGTTGGTACTATAGTAATTCTGACCCCCCCCCCCCCAATTACGAATATTTGACCTACACATTCCACATAAACATTTCTGATCACCTATGTAGTCAACGATACTGGTTTTAAAGACTACCAGCATATTACACAGATTTTATGTGAGGGAACCTATTCCAAAAATATTGATATATTGGCCTAGATACCTGTTGTTCTAGTGAGCAATGATAATGTGGCAGTGTAGCTTTAAGTCTCTACAGTGAATGCTTGCTGCATCACTTTTTATTCTGATATAGAATTACAAGAGTGTGGGTCCATTTGTAGCACGGAAGGCTTCACAAAAAATACCCCTCAGGAACTTATGCAAGACTGAGCAGAAGGGGTGAGTTTTTAGTCTATCAGACTAGCTAAGGCTAGTAAGACATGAGGCCCTCTTTGGTGAAGAAATATTACTGTGTCTTCACTTATATTAGGTGCTTAACAATGTTAAAGTAGTTATTGTATTAAATGGTGAACAAAATAAGGTAGGAATATATTGGGGTTATAAATTCCCTAAACCTTGAGGAGATACCACAAAGGCTAATTTGTGCAGGTTAGATGGATATTATAACCACAACATTGATTTGGTAGTCAATGAAGAATTTGTTATCAACTTAGTTACCCAAGTCCCTAATGACTGAGTCTGATTTAAATGGAGTATTATCCATTTGGTAGGTAAAGGCAGTGTTGAATTTCCCAAAGGAAACTGGGCTGATTTCTAGCCATTGAGAGTGATCCTATGCCTGATGCACCAAGCATCTGCTTGTTCTGAACTCAGAGTGGGATTCAATAACCACCCACAGTCTGGAATCATCAGCTGACCCATTTAGCCAAAGTCCATTGATGTCAGCTTTCTTGTATATGCAAAAATACATACCAGAGAGTAGGGGGCCTAGGACAGAGCCCTGTGATAGATTGCTACAGATGTTTTTGTCTCTAGAGCAAATACTTCCTACATTAATAGTATGGGTTTTATCAGATCGCCATATAGCTTTCCAGCAAGCTATGCATGGGATAATGTTGAGTTGGGAGAATTTGCCAATGATCTCATTATAGACAATAGTGCTAAAGCCATTGGAAAGATCCCCATCATGCAATGTGGACTTTATGTCCTTTATCCATAGACTTGGTAACACAGTTGAAGAGCATATCTAAGTTGAGCAGGCATGTTATGTCTTTTATGAAACTAGACTGGTGTGAATCCAGGGATATAAGATTACCTGTGTTACTGTTTATTAGAGTTCCATAAACCTGACAATAGTACTAGTGAGACCAGTAAGCTTGTGATTTCCCAGGTCAGTAGACAGATCACCTTTAACCAAAGGGTACCATAGCATGTGCTATTCCACTTTACACACCACAGGGATGTAAACAGTCAAAAAACTCAAGCTGCAGAGCTGATGGAGTGGGGGGTTGCTAACAAGAACTTACTGACCAGACATCTAGCAACATTGTCAAGATCCCTGGAACTAGCATTTGCAGTTGTGTAAGGTGTCAGAAGAACTTGTACTAGACTGACTTCGGGACTGATGGTGTGAAGGAATATAGGGGGAACAGAGGTGAGAGTGAGTGAGTGAAGATGGAAAATAATGTGTACGCAAGAATATTTTCAATGTTCTGGTCAGAGAAAGAGGAACTGTTAGAGAAAAATTAACTATAGAATTGCAGGCTATGTCTAAACTTCCTAATATAGCTGAAAATAGCTTTATGGTTGTTTTTTGAATTGGTTTCAATCCTAAATTTATAATCAGCCTTCCGTATCCTAATGATAAGCTTGAGAGACGTATGCACCAATTTCAAAACTCTTTTATGATGATGAAATGGAGTTCTTTTATGGATGATCAGTATTTTAATATAATTTGTTGAGGTGAGAGTGTCACCATATTTTTTTTAAGTTCTTTCTGCACCCTATGCCTCTGAACATTATGCCTGCCACTACAGAACTTGAGCCCATTTATTCCCTTATGACAGAGGTTTACCCAGAGCCACATGGGCAAGTGCCATCTAGAGGGGTCCTCTATCCGGCAGGGATCTATGAGGACTGCTCACACCCTTAATGGTTTTATTCACAGTTTCTCCAGGTGTATTTATTGAGGAGTTTGATTCATTTGAGTATTTTTGTGGGCAGCTGTACTTTTGTTTCGAATCTTTGATACTGCACAAGTATTTTAACTTGTGGCAGTGGTGGCTCGTGATATTGGATTGCAGGACTGCAGCCCCAAGCTTTAAAACAAAATAAAATAAATCCCCAGCTGTAAACCAAAATAAAAAAAAAATCCCAGAACTCCATGCACTTGTGCTTGGAAACTTGTATCTGGACTGCAGTCTACAGATGCACCAGAAGTCTATACAGTTACAACCACATGGACTGGAAGGGGTTCAGACTGCAAGGTTTGCAGTCTGTGCATGCTCAGAATGAGCAGAGGCAGTACACGCATGCATGAGAGTAGACTTTTGAATGGGGAACTGTCTGGCACAAAGAAAAAGGAGCATGGTAAACTGGCTATGGCTTGGCTTATTTATTCTGTGGACTATTTATTCCAGCACCAGGAGGACAGCTCAGGTACTCAGGAAACTGGCCTGGGAACTTAGTTTGAACTCTGGCTCAGGTACTTATTTATGCCGGCACTTATTTATTCTGTAGTAGAGTCAGCTCAGGTACTCAGGAAACTGGCATGGGAACTTAGTTTGAACTCTGGCTCAATTCCAGCACTTATTTCTTCTGTGGAGTCAGCTCAAGTACTCAGGAAACTGGCCCAGGAACTTAGTTTGAACTCCTTTATTCTGTGGATGGGAAATTACTTATTATGTCAGCTCCAGCACTTATTTATTCTGCTGTGTGTGTGTGTTAGTTTGAACTCCTTTATTCTTTGGACTGTTTATTCTGCTGTGTGTGTTAATTTGAACTCCTTTATTCTGTGGATGGAAAACAACTTGTTAAGTCAGCTCCAGCACTTATTTATTCTGGTGTGTGTGTGTGTGTGTGTGTGTGTGTGTGTGTGTGTGTGTGTGGTGTAATGTCCCAGTTAATTATAACTGACGGTGGTGGCTAGACAGTAACTCAGGCTCAAATCCTCAACCTTGGATGCAAGTAGCAAGAGCCTACATTCCCTACCCACCACCACTTGTGAAAAGCATTCAGATTTTTGCCTCATATTTTGTTCTGCTCTGCTCCTCATAAAATCTGTGGTTTTCTGGATTTTGAATTCACTAAATAATGACAGACATTTGAATTTCAGACTTCATATTTTTCAGAAAGTACATGGTAACACAAAACATTTTATTCTAGCAATTTCCTAAGTTTATAAGATCAATATTTGAAATGTGTCCCTGTTTTTGTGGATGTATTCCCCCATTACTGGCTTTGTGCAAGGTTTTTTGTGCTTAGATGTTGAGAGCTATGGTAAGAATTGAATTCACTGAATATGTTTGGCATCTGTATTCCCCCATTATTGGCTTTGTCCAGGTGTCTTGTGCTAAGATGTTGAGAGCTTTGATAAGAACTGAATTCACTAAATGACAGCCATTTAAATTTCAGTCTTCCTGTCTTTCAAGAAACAGCTGATTTGACATAGTGGTATGTTGCTCTCACTGTAGTGCACAGGGTCCTGGGTTCAAGACTTGGTAGTGAAATGCATGCAGGTAGTACAGCATTATATTCTAGCAACTTTCCAAGGTTATATATGCAATGTTTAAAATGTGCCCCTGGTTTCTGGGCTTTTGTCCCCCCCCCCCCTCGTGCTGCAAATTTGTGAGATAGAGTTGAGTGTTGAGTGGATTTTACAAGGAGCTAAGAGCTTCAGGGGAAGAGAAGTTTAGTGCTGCTTATGTTAAGTTTCCTTGCATTGTTAATATCACAACAGGTAGTGTACATGTTTTTGATGCAGACGGCTGTGGGTTCTACTCACACAGTATGTAGATGCATTGCTCATGTACTTTAAAAGGGGGTGGATGCTGCAGTCTTGAGAATGTCCTCTTTAGTGGAGATACCTAGTAACTAACAACATATAAGTTTTCCATCCATTCTCTATTGCAATATTACTAGCTTATCATTTGTTTAATGTAGCATGGGTAATTTATTCCTCAAGGGCAACAGGGAATTTATTTGTAGATGAAACAATGAAATATAAAGTTATTTGCTAGCAGCAACTTCTTCATTAGTCACAGATCTCTTTAATGTGGAATTATTTAATTACTTTTACTTCTGCAGAGATTGTGCATAATTATTGATACTGGTGGATTGTAGAGGTTTGCATAGACTTTTATGATGGAATTATTCTGAATTGGGCAGTTTTGTCATTATCTGTGCATGCAATTTGTTTCATTGTTTACTGGAAAAATGTTCAAAACACATTTAAAATGCCCTCTAACAACTGTACTGTATTATACAAGGAATATAATTTAATACGATCAGGAAGGTGTATCAAACAATAAATGTATGTTTCATGTGCAATGGTCCTATGATTTGAAAATAGCCCATAGTTAATATTTATCTGCCACTGGCCAGATGTATTTTCTTTGACTGTGGGTTTCAATGCTGTTTCAATGAATGTGAGTTTCAAGGGCAGAGATGTTTTAATGCTAACTCTATTTTCATTGTGAGACTGCATTGCTTTGTTTAGCAGATGTCTATTAGTGTTTGTGCTGTAAAATGTAAAATAAAACTTGTAAATGAAATCCAAATCATTGTAGAAGTAAAGCAGTATGCGTATTACAGTGTTTATGGTAAATGGGGTGAAATAGCCATGTAATGGGACATTGGAATGGCTGCAGGGGGGAGGCCTCTTTCGACCATGATTTGGAGAGGGGGAAGGGCAGCAAACTCAAAGACAACCTCGGCTGAACTATACCTCTCTACTGTCCAGATTTTCACAGAAAGAATAGATTTTTGCTTCTTATTTTTGGTTTGTTCCTCATAAAATTTGTGGTTTTCTGGCAAACCATTTAAGAATGAAATCACTAAATAATGACAGACATGGGGTATTAGACTTCATACCCTTCAGAAAAATGCATGCTAAAGCAAGACCTGTTATTCTGTCAACTGTTTAAGCTTATACAAGTGCAATTTTTAGTACTGTCTGTATGTTCCCCCAATATATTTGGCCTTGTCCAGATTTTCTGCGTTAAAAGGTTGAGAGGTATGGGCAAATAAATTGCTTTATAGAATTAGGTATATCCAAACCTCTTAACTGTCCCCGACTTTGGTTCAAGATGTTGCTCTCCCCCTAATAATCCCTTCACAAAATGGCAATTTTAGAAGAAAATGTGGAGGGTTTACAATTAATAAATAATTGTAATGATCAGAGTTATAGATTATATTTATTTCAGAAATGCATGTAGATTCTCTTATTTTGTCAGCTGCTTGACATAACAGTAATCATTTAAAAAAAGTGTCCCTTCTTTGCAGGTTCCCAGCTGTATTGTGTGGCTATTTTATATTTTTGCATCACATTTTTGGTCCATTTTTTCATAAAATTGTGGTTTTCTGGCAAATTAGTGGCAAATCATTAAAGACTGAAGTTAGAAAATAATGACAGCCATTTGTGTTTCAGATTTTATACCCTTCAGAAAATTCATACTGATGCAAGACCTACTATTGTATTATCTTTCTAAGTTTATAAGAGCAATAGTTAAAATTTGTCCTTATTTTTGGGCCTTTGTCCCACTTCTGTTTATGGCTTTGTCCAGTTTTCTTCCTCTGAAGTTGAAAGGTATGACAAATGTGTCAGGACCATCATCATCAGCCAGAGACTTTTCAAATTGTGACATACTTGTTGCACCCCACTCCCATATGTAGTGCCTCTGGATGTGTCCAAGGAAGGCAAGGAGCAGTTATGCAGTCTAAGTGTGCAAAGTATCCTCCCCCCATCCAATGTAGACACAGTTACTACAGTGGCTTTTCATCTGTCGTTGATTTTGCAGAATGTTCTGTTTTTTTTGTCATATTTTTATACTGTTGATTTATGCTTCTTATTATTCAGAAAATGCATGTTGTTGCAGTCCCTGTTGCTCTGTGTTTAAATAGCAATGCTTTAATGACCATCAGGTAAGCTTGTCTGAGATTGTAAGATGCAAGTAAGCCTTAATAAGCATACTGTTAAAGAATTACCAATATTGAAAGCTTTTTTGTTTTGCCATGCAGAGAATATTTACTTAACTAGATAACGTATAAGCCTTAGGTATTGAAATACATATGACAGTATTTGTAATAAAGGGCAGGATTACAGTATTTTCAGAAGCTCATTACATTTGTTGGAGACTTGCAGTCATCTTTGCAGGCTTTACCCATAAACTAAACAGAATGCCAATTTATCATGTGTGGTCCATAACCTGTGCAGTAATCCTTTAAGCAATTTATCTTGAGCTTGTTTCTTGTTTGATGTTCATTTTTTACTTTGATCATGTTTTCCCCATGAAACAAGTAGATAGTTGTCAGGCAGCAGGTCTTTTTTGGATAAGAAACATTTTTACAAGTGAGGGTATCACAGAGATTGCTACTTTCAGCATGTTACTTGGTACTTCTATAAAGCTGAAAATAAATTATAATTAGAACTGCAGTGCAAGGAGAAGTGATTTGAGTTGAGTGCTGCTTGTTTTTTATACTTGATTTTGACTGGTATTCCAGTAATGTATTTAAAAAGTAATTTCTTTTTTCATGCCTAACAACCTTGTTTCCAAATAGATATTAAGTAAGCTGTCAAGTAGTCAATGCATTGAAATATTGTTTTTCTTCTACACTTCACTTTTTCTTGATTGGACTCTCATAATGACAGTTTTGCACCCAGGGCAGAGTATTTAATGAAAGTTACAGTTTTTGTGGTTTTGAGCATAGCCCCACCCCTTTCTAGTTGGTCACACCCCTTCCTGTTGGCCCCACCCATTCAACTGTCTTCTGAAGCCCCTCTTTGATTTGAAGTCACCAGCCGCCACTGCCCCCAGCCTTCTATACCTACCAGATAAGAGACCAGTTCTGATGGCCATATTAATATGGTACATGTCTTCATTAAACCTATGCTCAACCAGTCTTTGGCACTAACACCCAAGCCACACAGCCAGCCTTCACGATATTAGTCTCTAAACTCTAGAACAGGCATTGGCCACATTCCATATTACTCACTTTAAAAAATGCTCTGCTAAATAATATTACTGATATATGGTCTTAGCGTTGCTGTAATGGAATCACTGTAGAAAAACATAATCATTGGATTTTCTATATCTGTGTGAGCTAAGTCACCATCATAATTCTGTATTCTTACTATATTATATGTTTATTTCTTGAGTTGTCATTGATACTACTGGGTATAAGTTGTTTATTCTACCTAGTAATTTCTTGTTTATTACAGATACATGCTTCAGTGTGATATTATTTACATTGCAGATAACTGATTGCGTGGAAAGTTGCTGAGAATGCTGTCTATACTGTAATTTTACTAATTTGATTTGATGGAATTTGTATCCTAGACTTCTGCTGAATATGGTCTCTGCCCAGTTAAAATAAATGGTTGAATAGAAAACACAGTAAAACAGTCAATGGTTGAAGATAAGAAAGGAAGAATTGAAGATATTGTGAGGTATTGCTGATTTTATATGGGGCTCATGCCATATTACAAAACAGGAAGTATCACTTTAAGAATATTATTACCCTCAGTCACTGGGATCTTTATTTGGAGGTGGGACTGAATCATACATGTGCAAGTCTTTACCTTCAAATCTCAAGGCATGTCTAACATGGCACAGAATCAAACAAATCAAGCTGATGTCCACAGTCAAGGAAGTCACCTACAGTGTTTGGCAATAATCAAACAGGTTGATCACAGTACAGACCTGATTATCTGTAAAACTATTATGCTTTACACATAAATATGAATATAACATAAGATATGATTGTGCCAAGTCTGTTTTTCACATATTCTTGCATTATTCAAACTAATAAAATGTTTATCAATAATAAATAAGAGTTCTGCTTCATGAAAACCATTATTTCTGACAATAAAATAAGAATGTGTACAAACTGCTCTGACAGGAGATGTATTCTTTATAGCTTAGCCTTATATTACCTGAGATGATTTGGCATAATGCTTAAGGTTGTTGCCTTCTATGGACAAAGTATAAGGTTCAGTTCTGACCTCTGGCCAATGCCTGTATGGAATCAACAGCTTCTCCTGGTGTCTCTGTGGGGTTCCTCCCACCTCCTAAAAATATGTTGAGTGTTTTCAACTTAAAGTCACCCAAGAATGAAATTGTGGGCAGCAGCACAGACCAGATGGTGCCCTACACTGACATCAGCTGTGGCGTGCAGTATCCTCAAGACAGAAAAACACTGATCACAGACTGAGCACTGTGTCAGGGCTAACCACTCAAAAATGTAAAACAAGGGGGATGAAGAGAGGGAGGGAGCAGACACTGCAGCAGTGATCATTCAACATTTACTGTTATGGTAAGTTTACTTACTCATCTGTACTATGTCCAGTATATTGATCACTGCTGCAGTAGCCTATTACCATAGCTTACAAATTTTGTGATGTGGAAGGAGAACATTCTAGGAGCCATTGGAGAAAGGTCCTTGCAAAGCCTGATCTAGACCTAGAGAAGTAATCAAGCTTATAGTGCTTTGTAAAAGTATATACAGAGGACCAAGTTGCTGCTTTTAGAATACTTCTAGAATTCAACTCTTTCCAAAAAGTCATAGATGAAGCTAAGGCCCTAGTAGTGTAGGCATTGACCCTGCCTGGAATATCTTTGCTGTGGTAACTATAACAAAAGGTAATAGCCTAAGATAACCATTTAGAAATTGTTTGCTTTGACACAGGTTTTACCTTCTTCTTACCCTCACAAGAAATGAACAACGGATCCAAGGTCTGAAAGATTTAGTTCTATCAAGATAGTACCTGAGTTCTATGTGGACATTCAAGGTATGGAGTTTATTTTCTCCCTCATTTTTAGGTTCAGGAAAGAAAATGGGGAGATGGATAGTTTCGCTTAAAGTAAGCTTGGCTACCACTTTAGGCATAAAAGAAGGATTTGTTCTCAAAGAAACCCTGTCACTGTGGAAAATGAGACAGGCTGACTCAAAATAGGAGCAACTCAGATACACTTCTTGCAGAGGTTAGAGCAATTAATGAAATTGTCTTCCATGTTAAGAAACTCAAATCAGCCAGGTTAGCTGGTTTAAATGGGGCTAGTCTTAGCTTCTCTAACATAAAATTAAGATCCCAAGGAAAGGCCACCAGTTTTCTTGGAGGTCTGTTATGTAAAACGCCTTTCAAAAAGATTTTGACATGAGACTGCAATGAAAGAGGAGGATCTATGGGCAGACATGCTGAAATGGCCAATAAATGGTATCCTTGATAGAGGAATAAGAAAGGCCATAGGATAGTAACACAAGTATTGCAGAAGCAGAGAACAGCTAGCCCTCAATGGGTGCTGGTTATATTGCTGGCATCAACTAGAAGACCTTTTCCATTTGCTAAAATATGATTTTATAGTAGCAGACTTTCTTGCCTCCATTAATACCTTTGCATCCCACAGTAAATAGCTGCCTAAAGGAAATCAAGACCCTACTAGTTGAAGTTGATTGGGGTAGGGCTGTATCAGACATCCCTGATCTTGTGTGAGTCGATCCAATCTGTGAGGAAGCTTGTGGTAATTGCCACTGGCCATTTCCAAATAAAGGGAGAACCAATACTCCTGGGTCTGAAGGGAGTCACCACAATAATATTGGAGGATAACTTTTGAATCTTCAGAAGTACCATGGATATCAGTGAAAAGGGTGGGAAAGTATGCACGAACATTCCTGTCCAAGGAAAAGAGAAGACATATATATTCCAGGCCTTCTAGCATGGAGTCTTGGAGCAGAATCTTGCCAGCTGATTTCTTCATTGAGGAGGCAAATAGGTCTACTTGAGGAACTCCCTATAGATGGATCAAATCTTGGAAGACCCCCTGATCTAATTTCCATTTGTTAGGGTTTGCCATTGTTCTGCTCAGCTTGTCTGCCAAACAGTTTTGCTTTGATGGAATGTAGGATACCTGTACAGTGAGACTGTGTTGTGAAGCTATATCCCATGCTAACATGGTTAGTTTGCAAAGGGGGTATGACCTGGTTTCCCTTGCCTGATGATGTACCACATGACTAGTATTGTCTGTAATAACTTGGAGAGGTCCCAGGGACAAAAGATTTTTCAGAAAGTTGAGTGCCTTGATCAGGGAGGGCAAGCATCTTTTTTATATTTGTGTGCTGAGTTCTGTACTTGGTGTCCCACACACCTTGAACTTTCATCCCTCCTGAAACTGCTCCCCAACCAAAGTATAGGGTATCTGTAGTGATTTACAGCTTTGGAAGAGGGAGGGAGAAGGGGTGACCTGGATTTTAGGATATTTGCTGTCTCCACCACATGATCTCCCTTCTGACAATCCCCAGCACTGGGATTTGAAAGGACAAAGAATGTTGGTTCTGAGACCAAAGAGACTTCAGATACCATTTTATTTTTCTCATGTGGTGTCTTGCCAGGGCTATCATGAGAATCATAGATGCCATGAGACTCAAAATCCTGAGGTATTCCCTCACAGTGACCAAAATCTTGAGTGTAAAACCTAACAAGTAGATCTAGATATAGATCTATTTTTCCCTGTGGAAGAAGCGTTCATTGAAGTGAGTTGTCAAGCTGACACCCCAGGAGCACAATCCTGAGAGGAGGAGTCAAAAAAGACTTTTGAATTTTCTCTTGGAATCCCAGCTTGTGTAACAGGTCGCTCGCCCAAGTGAAGGATTCCTGACACTTTGAAAAAGACTCTGCAAAGATAAGCAAGTCATCTAAATGACTGGAGCTACACACTTTGTGAACACTCTTGGTGCAGTGGACAGTCCGTAAGGTAAGGTAGAGAACTGATAATGAAATCCAGACACACACAGAATCCTAAGAAACACCTGAAGTTGGAATGAATAGAGATGTTATGATGAGCATCTTTTAAATTTAGTGTTACCAGGAAACATGAATGAATTACAAGAGGTAACAGGTTTTGAGGTGAGAGCATTTTGAACTTCTGAACTATCACAATCAGGTTTAGGAAAGAAAGATCCAGAATTGGTCACCAAGCATTTTCTTTCTTTGGAACTAAAAACATTCTTGAAAAAAAAAACTTTTCCAGCCTGGGAAGGAGGAACTGGTTGTATCACTCCCTGAGGTGTTGGGGACAAGGTCCCTTAAATACTCATTCTGACTTGGTTTTGGGAGGTTAGTAAATTTCTTTTGGAACCCTTTGCCTTTATTATTTTGTTTTTTGAAGTGAAGCATCCCTTAGAAAACTTGGAAAAGCAGGACTGAAAAAAATCTTATGAAATTCCCTGTATGAGCTCTTATCATGATTTTTTGGGGGGGGGTGGGGGGGGGAAGTTTTTCATTGTTCTGTTGCTTCAATTAAGTGGGAGTTCGATATTTTTAGCATCGACAAAGTGAGATTCGATAATATGGGATTTCAATAAAGTCAGGTAGACCCCATATATATATATATATATATATATATATATATATATATATATATATATATATATATATATATATATATATATATATATATATATATATATATATATATAAAATGTGTATATATATATATATATATATATATATATATATATATATATATATATAAAATGTGTATATATATATATATATATATATATATATATATATATATATATATATATATATATATATATATATATGTATATATATATATATATATATATATATATATATATATAAATATATATATATATATATACATACAAAGGGTGAAATCATACTAAAAAACTTCACCAAGGCAAGCTATATCCGCCTAGGTGAAAGTATAAATGCATTCCAAGCTAAAAGTGGTAAATAGACCAACGTTTCGACTAATGCTCTGCAGAATCACTTGCATAAGTGTATAAACTTGGCTGTACCAGACAGAATCAAAGCCAGATCCCCAAGTAAAATCAAACTGCCATGGTGAACTTCCAGCATCAGCAAAAACTACAATAAATGCCAAAAGTGGCTGTCCAAGCACCCTCCTCATCCTTAACAGGCAAATAAGACAACTTGTCAAATCCTCCAGGAGCTCCTTTGAGAGAAACTTAGCAAGTACTGCCAAGGATATCCATAAGGTCTTTTACAGCTACATACTTAACCTAAAGGGTAGGACCCAAGCATGTGCAGAACTGGTGGTCAACGGTATTACACACATTGACCCCACAGAGATAGCAAACCTGCTAGTGGATAGCTTTGGTGAAAATTTCACTCCCTTATCCCCTCCTAACTTACAACAAACTGTCCCCCAAACTCCCCCCACATCTTACATATCTGAAGAGCAGGTCCTCAAAGCCCTGCCCAAGACAAAGAACACAGCCTCTATTGGACCAGATGACATCCCAGGCTGTCTTCTAAACTGGCTAAAACATGAACTAGCATCATCACTAACCACAGGCTTTGTTCCTGTGGAATGAAGAACAGGTACAGTTATTCCCCTCCACAAAGGTGGCTTAGCAATAGACCGGGGAATTACAGACCTATAAGCCTGACAAGCATCATCTGTAAGGCTATGGAACGTATTATTATGGACCTCATAAATAAAGACATAGGTGACTTCCAAACCCTGGATCCTACCCAGTTCACCTTCGTGAAGGGCAGATCCTGCCTGTTAAATCTGGTGGATTCCTTTGAAAGTGTGACCAGGGCCATTGATGAGGGCAAATTTGTGCAGGCAGCATACCTCATCTTGGCAAAAGCTTTCAACACAATCCCACATTCAGGCATTACCAATAAACTTAGCAAACTGAATGCAAACCCCTTCGTTGTAAGATGGGTTGCCAACTGGCTCACAAACCAGACAGACACTATCAAACTGGGTGACTCCACATCAACCAGCAGACCTGTTACTAGCGGGATGTCACATGGGTTAGTGCTGAGCCCCCTACTGTTTGGTATATACTTCTCAGAAGTTCAGGTCAAAACTAAAGGGTTGTGGATGACCAAGTTTGCAGACAACTGCCATTGAATCTTCAAATGATGTCAGTATACTCCAGGAGGGTCTCATACAGAACATCGACTGGTTTATTAGTCACAGTTTCAAACTGAATGCAAAGAAATACATCATCATTCTTTTCGGCACAAACAGTGTCCCTTCACACTATCAAATCAACAACAAGAACTCATGAAGAGGTAAGGGACCTAGGATCATAGGTTGAACGTGACTGTAACTTCGACCACCACGTGACGTGTCTACTGTTGTAAGGAAAGCTTTCCACTTAGCTCAATTGATTAGGAAAGGCAGAGCCTTGAGAACAAAAGAAGTTACAACCCCCCTATACC